>NC_060162.1:686768-688723 GCF_021292245.1 Micropterus dolomieu
TGATGTTGTGCTGTTGTTTGGAAACATGTTGAAAGTGTTCAGACGTGGAGAACAAGTGTGACAGAGTATTAAATGGAAATGTGCTGGTGAACTTGCTGCAGTCTGTGCTGGTAGAAAGATGTGTTCTGTTGTTAATGATGAACTGATGTTGGAGTTGTGCTGAGTCCACCTTGAATCACTGAATTGTTGTTTCATGACATGTTTTTCTTTTGCGTCTGCTGTCTTTATCTCTATTTCATCTTCTATTATCTCTCCAGACTCTGTCAGGCTGCTGGACGGGACTAGTCTGTGCTCAGGCAGACTGGAGGTGAAGTCTAACCAGAGGTGGTCCTCAGTGTGTGAAGCTGACTTTGACCAGCAGGATGCAGAGGTGGTCTGTAGGGAGCTCGGCTGTGGGGCTCCTTCAGTCCTCCAGGGGGCGCTCTATGGAGAAGTGGAGGCTCCGATGTGGACCAAAGAGTTCCAGTGTGGAGGCCATGAGTCTGCTCTCCTGGACTGTAGAAGCTCAGGCTCAGCTAGAAACACCTGCTCACCTGGAAAAGCTGTTGGACTCACCTGCTTAGGTAGAAGAGGAGCTGCAGCTTTGATTTGGTTCATTTCTCTTCTGATGAAACTCAGTTTATTGTTTTACTGATGACTCTCTGGTTTCTGTTCAGAGCCTGATGATGTCAGGTTGGTGGGAGGAGCCAGTCGCTGTGCAGGAACACTGGAGCTTAAACATCAGGGAGACTGGAGACCAGTGGTTTACTCTCTCTGGACCCTGGAGACAGCAGCTGGTGTCTGTAGAGAGCTGGACTGTGGCTCTGCTGTTTCTGTAGGACAGAGAAAGGAGTCCTCAGACAGACCTGTGTGGTGGATCAGGTCTGTCTGTGTTAAGTCTGGATCTGCTCTGAGGGAGTGTGTATCCTCACATTCCTCTTCCTCCATCCTGGATCTCACCTGCTCAGGTAAGCCCATCAGTGACATCATGTATGACATCATGTATGACAGTAATGTCTCCAGTGTGTCCTCTCCTCTGTCTCAGTGTCTCAGTGGTTTCCATTGGACTGAACTGTAAAGTTCTCCAGGACAGTGACGTTCTAAAGTGTAGAGAGGTGGGCTTGTTTCTGGAAGCTTCACCTGACAGGACACACCTGGAGGAACCTGTCTGTCTGTCTGTCTCTGTGTTTGGGGACGTCCCACCAGGTGGGGACGGTTTGGTTGTTCGCAGTAGTTTTGGTATTTTTTCTCCCTCCCTTATTGGCTACTGGGGTTCTTGGCTGCCTGTTTCTGGGGTCGGTGCAGCACAGTTGTGGCGTCACACTCTCACTAAAAACTACATTCTGTAACAGGCTTATGCGCACACACACACACACACAGACACACACAGACACACACACACACACACACACACACACACACAGACACACACAGACACACACACACACAGACACACACACACACACACACACACACACACACACACACACACACAGACACACACAGACACACACACACACACACACACAAACAAATGTAGGTTGTCCCTGGTAAAATTATTCTTGATGCTTTTCTCTCAGTTACTCATTTAAATGAATTGTTCTGATTCCAGCTCTCCTGGCTGTGCTGTGTTCTTTATTTATTGTGCTTGACTGTTTCTTGTTTTCATTTCTCTCTCAGTTGTCTTCCTATATCAGCTGTTGGTTGCTGTTCGGCTGGTCGTCTCTTTGTTTGTTTGTTTGCCCCCCTCCCCGTTCTCTTGTTGTCCTTTCTCTGTACTGTCTGTTTGTGCCCCCCCATCCCCGTGTCTGCCCCCCTGTCCGGTGACAAATCAATTCATAATTAAATAAATAATAATACAGACAAAGGAGGATATTAATACTCTCTTGTTAAAGTAAAATCTGTCTGGCATCCAGCTCATCATACTCTCTACCAGGCTGCTGGGCAGGACAGGTTGAAAAAATAAAAATAAAATC
>NC_060162.1:688743-699731 GCF_021292245.1 Micropterus dolomieu
TATTTTTTCTCCCTCCCTTATTGGCTACTGGGGTTCTTGGCTGCCTGTTTCTGGGGTCGGTGCAGCACAGTTGTGGCGTCACACTCTCACTAAAAACTACATTCTGTAACAGGCTTATGCGCACACACACACACACACACACACACACACACAGACACAGACACAGACACAGACACACACACACACACACACAGACACAAACAAATGTAGGTTGTCCCTGGTAAAATTATTCTTGATGCTTTTCTCTCAGTTACTCATTTAAATGAATTGTTCTGATTCCAGCTCTCCTGGCTGTGCTGTGTTCTTTATTTATTGTGCTTGACTGTTTCTTGTTTTCATTTCTCTCTCAGTTGTCTTCCTATATCAGCTGTTGGTTGCTGTTCGGCTGGTCGTCTCTTTGTTTGTTTGTTTGCCCTCCTCCCCGTTCTCTTGTTGTCCTTTCTCTGTGCTGTCTGTTTGTGCCCCCCCATCCCCGTGTCTGCCCCCCTGGTGACAAATCAATGCATAATTAAATAAACAATAAAACAGACAAAGGAGGATATTAATACTCTCTTGTTAAAGTAAAATCTGTCTGGCATCCAGCTCATCATACTCTCTACCAGGCTGCTGGGCAGGACAGGTTGAAAAAATAAAAATAAAATCAAACCTGAAAGAAACAATGATTTGACCTTTATCCTGAGAATAATCCATGTTGAGTGAGATGAAATGTTTTATCGTGGTAACATTTTCGGCCGTATTGCCCAGCCCTGAGTACCAGCACCTATATTTTCCACTTCAAGCACTGATTAGAGGTGGTGGCAGAAAATGTTACCAGAATGCAGGAAGTGACCCCCCCCATGTATTTCCACATTGAACATTTCATCAAAACAGTGCACACTTATCTTCTCATCTTGTTCTTGTGAACCCAGTATCGTGGTTCCTCATGTTTCCTGAGCTAAGTGTATGTCACACCCCTAATCTGAGCCCCTATGTCCCCATCACTTTTCAACACAGACTCAGGCTCTGGCCCCCCACCCTCCATCTTTGCCGTAAACCCCAAACACATTTCAAGCACAGAAAGATTTCTTGCTTTAAGCCCTGACACCACAGACTGCAGATAAAAAACATATACGGAGGCAAACAGCACTGCGTTTCTGTTTTTCCAAATGTACCTGTAATCTGATGACGTCTTTATTTTCTGTACTGTACCTGTTACGGGGCCCAGGGATGGGTACCTCAGTCACAGATATGTAACCTGTATGAAAGCAGGTGAAACAGCAGCAATGAAGAGACGGTGCGTCTCGTTTCCTTCCAGATTGCTTCTCTGGTTGTTTTATTAAACAACTCAAAATCATGTCAACACAACACGTTTCTGTTCTGAGCATTTCAGTTCAATGTCCAGGTCCAATAAAGTTCCATCATATATTAACACTCTCACCGTTTCAATAAAACCTCTTCTCACTCTGGTCACTTACTGTTTCTGTGATAAACACATTTCCATTGACGTTCACATTCAGTAAACATCTTTAGTCATTTAAAGACCTTTTCTCCTTACAGGATGTAACTGCTCTAAACACTACCATTTACATCTAATATACGTCTAATCTAACTTGAGCTTAGGCGTACTGCCCCTTTAATGTGTCAACACTAACATTAACCTTCTGTAATAATTACAGTCCACTGAAATGTAACTAGAAAATGCTCATGTTACATGTTCTAACAGACGTATTGTTGTGGTGGCAGCCCAGCTGACGGTGAGTGTCCTGGTTTTTTCTCCTTTTTATCAGTTATTCCGCTTTTTCCTTGGTTTTCTGTTCCCTGCCTGCCTCCCTGTGTTTTCTCCCCTGTGTGCTCTCTCTCTCTCTCTCTCTCTCCCTCTGCTCCTGAGCCCAGCCAACTACTTGCACCTGCATCTCATCAGCCACCTCGTCAGCCTGCCACACCTGCCAGTAATCACCTCATGCCTGCCTGTATTTCAACCCCGGTTCTCCACACCATCCTCGCTTGATCGTCATTGCTCCATACCTGGTACACTCACCCTCGTCCTCCGTTCAGTCGGCTGGGCTCATCCACCGGCCCTCTCCTCCTCGGACTTCCCCCAGGGAGTCCTCCCTGTTCTCCCACCGCTCCTCGCTGCCCCAGTGTTCCCCAGCTCCCTGGCCCCCAGGCTCCTTGGTTCCCCGTGCCTGTGTTTCCCCGACGTCCTCCACTCCAGTCCCTCTCACCCTTTTTCCCTCAATAAATCTCCTTTCCTCAGAGTGCTGCATTTGGGTCCTCTCTGTCCCCACACCACATAACCTCATAACACGTACCAATATTCAGGTACCTGCATATTAAGTGTAGTGCATATTAATTACAAACATCTTATCAGACATCTGGAATATCTACAGTGAACACAAGCCGTCACAACACTTTCCCACCATAAACTTTAAACGTCCGGTATTCGAAGCGCCAACATGGCGTCATCGCGGGGAAACGTTGACAGGACAAACTGACTTCCTGTCCTCCACCCTGGCAGCTCCTTCAAAGCAGAGAGTCCAGCCCCTATCCCTGTTAGAGTTGTTGGAGCATTTTCTAAGCAGCTTTTTCTTCTGGGTTCCAGATCTTCTTAGAACATTAAGACAGAATGAAAAGTGTTAAACTTGTTTGTGTGGAGAGCAAAGATTGTGGAGTAGCTGAGCAGAAGGAACAGAGCAGAGAAATCTGCAGATGATGATGTTGTGCTGTTGTTTGGAAACATGTTGAAAGTGTTCAGACGTGGAGAACAAGTGTGACAGAGTATTAAATGGAAATGTGCTGGTGAACTTGCTGCAGTCTGTGCTGGTAGAAAGATGTGTTCTGTTGTTAATGATGAACTGATGTTGGAGTTGTGCTGAGTCCACCTTGAATCACTGAATTGTTGTTTCATGACATGTTTTTCTTTTGCGTCTGCTGTCTTTATCTCTATTTCATCTTCTATTATCTCTCCAGACTCTGTCAGGCTGCTGGACGGGACTAGTCTGTGCTCAGGCAGACTGGAGGTGAAGTCTAACCAGAGGTGGTCCTCCGTGTGTGAAGCTGACTTTGACCAGCAGGATGCAGAGGTGGTCTGTAGGGAGCTCGGCTGTGGGGCTCCTTCAGTCCTCCAGGGGGCGCTCTATGGAGAAGTGGAGGCTCCGATGTGGACCAAAGAGTTCCAGTGTGGAGGCCATGAGTCTGCTCTCCTGGACTGTAGAAGCTCAGGCTCCGCTAGAAACACCTGCTCACCTGGAAAAGCTGTTGGACTCACCTGCTCAGGTAGAAGAGGAGCTGCAGCTTTGATTGGGTTCATTTCTCTTCTGATGAAACTCACTTTATTGTTTTACTGATGACTCTCTGGTTTCTGTTCAGAGCCTGTCAGGTTGGTGGGAGGAGCCAGTCGCTGTGCAGGAACACTGGAGGTGAAACAGGGAGACTGGAGACCAGTGAGTTACTCTGACTCTGTCTGGACCCTGGAGACAGCAGCTGGTGTCTGTAGAGAGCTGGACTGTGGCTCTGCTGTTTCTGTAGGACAGAGAAAGGAGTCCTCAGACAGACCTGTGTGGTGGATCAGCTCTGACTGTGTTCAGACTGGATCTGCTCTGAGAGATTGTGCAAGATCAGGTTCCTCTTCCTCCATCCTGGATCTCACCTGCTCAGGTAAGCCCATCAGTGACATCATCTACATTAAATTATTCATCTGACAGACCCTTCTAACCAAAGCTACTTACATTTGAGGAACACCATACAAGCATCGATCGATACAATAAGAGATCTACAACTGACAAAACATACTAAGAGAGCTGATAGCACGTACGGCATCAGTGGGGTAAATACGTAGGGGAAGAAGTAAGAGTTAACAAAATAGTGCAATCAATACAGGAGACCTGTAAGGAGACAGAAGAAGAGCACAGGAAGTGCATGTTAGAGGTTTGAGGTGTTTTCAGAGGAAGTGTTCTCTGCAGAGTTTTCAGGAGCTTCTTGAAGTCAGAGAGGGACGCCCCTGCTCTGATGGCGTGTGGTAGCTTGGTACAAGTGGGGTTCAGCATTGATAAGGAGGACGGCTGCTTCACTCTAAACTGTTTCCCTGTATGAACCTGGACTGTCTCAGACCTTTTGGAATTGTAGAAGAACACCTGAATTAACATCAGATCCTGACCCATCCTGTCGGCGTGTTGGTAGATTTAAATATTAAGTTATGTTTCTGAGCCTCGTGTGTAAACAGCGTCTCTCTCTTAACGCCTCTTTCAAACGTCCCGGCTGACGAAAAGACTTCTGCAAAGGATACGTCGGTATATCCTCGCTTATAACTTCTTCAACAAGCCACCTCGATCCTCGGCCTTTGAGGTACATGTTAGGAACTGAGACATCCTTGTACGGCATGCTGAGATCGGTTTCTGGGTTGCAGGCGGAGGATCAATATCACAGACTTTTCTTCTGTGCTGCTGTTGCTTCCTTCCCACCCGAAGACAGCAGCGAGGACGCCTGCAGCAGGGCGGGGAGTGGGTCCGTGTATGTTCTGATAGTTTGTCTTTTCATTTGAACCAAAAAACGAACAAACAGAAAAACCAAATTCAAACAACGGTCCCATTTTGTTTTTTGAAATTCCTTATTTCATTTCTCCGTTTGAAGACAGACATTGAGAAAATAAAGGCAGGTGGGCCAGGTGACCCGGAAGTAATAGTAAACACATTAAAAAAAGCTGAGCTTGTAGAACGGTCAGATCTCTATCATTATGCAGCACTAACGTTATACCAGGGCAACCTTAGATGAAAATAAATAAACAAACCGAGAGAAATACGTCAGCAACAGTATGATTACATGCACTATAATATAGTGCATTTATTCATGTAAACAGCAAGAGTCACGTTTTTTAAGTGCCTTGTTTGGTGCAGTACAGTTGGTAGGCTAATATAGGTTAACCTAAGAAGCGCTATATTTTTAATATTAAATTCATATTTAATGTGGTTTCCACCGTAATGAACCAAGCTGTTCCCCCTTTCTACCAGCAGGTGGCAGGATTTAAAAGAAGGCCTGTACTGTGTCTTTATTAACTGTTTTGAATTCAGGTTACTGACATAGATGTATTTATTGTTGTTCATTTCATTTGGTTTTTATCTTTATGTCTTATTTGCAGCCTAGTTATCACCTTCATCATTCACCCTCAGAACAGAGTTAAACCTGCATGCCCTTCTGTTCTAACCTGGTTCTAACACTGCTGTCAGTTTCTAGCAGCTCTGACAACAAACTCACCTCAGAAATGTCACCATCTGGCCAAAAGAAGGATTTACCAGTGTGCTATTTACTGTGTGAATCTTTCTTCTCCATACACATTCCAGTGTGTAACATCCAACACTCCCATTGTTTAATGCAAGTGAAGAGAATCCACACAAGTCCCAAACATTTATTCAACATACACAGCACACAAATACTTTCAGTGGCATTGAATGTACAATCTGTGGCTGCAGAACATTTTATGAGGTCCTCAAAAGAAGGAAACATAAATAAATTGTTAGAAAAAAACAGGCTGTCAACACTGAGAACGTGTTTCTGAGGCCATATTTAAAATGTTCTGGCTGATATTGTGTGCCAACAAATACAAACAAAAAACAGGCTGAGTTAAAATTCAAAAAAAGACTCCTTTGGCTTTTTAGTTGAACCTTGACCTGACCAAGCCGCTCCTCCCTCCATGAATTGGTGTTAAACAGTTGTAAAAATGTTTCACAACATTCAGGCTTTCACAGGGGAAATATTGCAGGATGAAGCTGCCGTAGGCCTCCTGTGTTTTATGAGAGCAGCTCCTCCCCTATCAGTAAAAACAAATTGGCATTTATGTATTTATTATTGAAAAACACACTGGATGAGGGAAACCTTAAAAAGTTGAAGCAAACTGTGCAGAAAAGCTGCCAGCCAGAAGACTCAGCACAGGATGCTGCAGCTACAAAGTCAGCACTGTGGCCCTGACTGTTGATCAGGTGAACACTGGGTGCTCAGACATGTCAATAACAGGTGTGGAGTATGTGGTCGATACTTTGAGGGACACTCTTAGAAATGAAGAGGGCCACATGCCGACGTAGTCTTTGATGCTCTGGAATAGTTTTTAGCTTGAAATTAAAAGTTTTAAGCATTCTGTTCAGAACAGAACATTTGAAATACTGACTGCCGTACAAGGTTGTCACGATCATGTCCTGAGTTTCCTGTGAGTTGGTTTATTTGTCAGTTCTGTATCTGTCATTAAGGTCCGTTGTGTTTTGGGTTTCTGTCCTGTCTGTCGTCTTGTATCCAGTCTTCTTGCTGTGTGTGTTTGTGTTTAGATTTGGTCCTGTCTGTTTATCTCTTGTGGAGTTGGTCTAAGTGGCTTCTGCTTGTTCTGTGTGGTGGTTCTGGTCTGATCGGTCCTGTTATCTCGTGCCTTAGTACTTGTTCAGTTCTGTTACTGTCTCTCATGTGTTAGATCTGTACCATAATGCTTGGGTTCTGTTTGCTAGATGTCAATTTATCTTCTCTTCCAGATTCATTAATTAATCTGATTTTGATCGTTCTGCTTTAGCCTCTGTGTAGCCTTTATTATTCATCTGCATCTTTAAGTTACTTAGTATCTGTCTTGTCTCGTATCTTAGTTCCTAGTTCGGTGTCTTAAGCTGATGACACACAGGGCAACTTTTAGAGCAATGGTGCAGAGCAATGAGTAAATATTACTACCGTAGGTAGGTTTTGGTGCTCCTCCTTGGGGGTGCTTGACTGGGGGGGATGGGCCCCTGTCCGGGGATGGGATCGGCCTCGGGGGCTGCTGGCACTGCCTGCATTCTGGGGAGGGATGACTCTGGCTGGGCTGGGGGACCGTTGGCCTGGTTCTCTCGCGTTACCGCTCCCTGGCGGCAGGGAGCTTCCCGGCACGGCCTTCTGCTGTTCTTCCTTGGGGCGGGGTACAGTTTCCCCCGGGACATGCGGTCTGGGGTCCTTTGCGCTTTGGGGGGTCGCGGGGTGCCCTGGCTTCTGGGGGTGGGGGTCTCTGCGCCGGTTGATCCGGTTGCGGTTTGGAGGGCTGCGGTGGGATTGTGGGACGATTGTCGATGCATCTTGATGCATTGTGCTTTTTCCCTGGGCAGGGTCTCTGAACGGCTGCTGGGTGTTTAGTTTGTGCATTGGAGTCCGGGGGAGGTATTTCCTCGTTGGCTTGGAGGGACCAGTTTGCGTCCCTGTTTTGCTTCGTTGGCCAGTTGTTGGACCCCTCTGGATACTGAGGTATATAGTTAGTTTTCGGGATGTGCAGTGTGGGTGCGGGGCAGGGCTGTGCTCCGGTTTGTTCTGGGCTTGTGCCTGGAGTTCTTGGCCCTTGACGGGTGGGTGGGTTGGTGGCATGGAGCTGAGCTGGTTGATTTTGCCTCGCTGCTGGTTTGGCTGGTGTTGCACGGCGCCCGGGGGGCGTGCTGGGCATGGGGGATGTCGGCTGGCGCCGGCGCCCTTAGTTTTTTCCAGCGGTTGGGGGGACGGCGGATTTTATTGGCGGCTGCACGGTGACCTATGCGGCGCATTTGCTGCCAGGCTGGGACTTGCTGCTGGTGTTTCTCTCCGCTGGCTTTCGCTGTCGTGTTGTTCCGTTTGCCCGACCTCACACGCGGGACTGCTGGGCATTGGGTGTCGCCGTGCTTGCACAGTGTGCGCGTTGGGCTCGTCACTTGTGCATTGGTGTAGATGATTGCGTGGCATTTGGGCATTTTGGTTGTTCGCTGTGCGGCGGTGGGGTGATGGTTGGGGGGGGAGCACTGGTCTACGTTGTGTGTGTGCTGCAGTTGGTCCGGGCGCTGCTCTTCCGCGGGTTACGCTTCTTGCGTTCCGTCTGCATTACGTTGTCAACTGGCATTTGGGTCGGGGTCTTCCGCGTTTGCATCGCGGTGCATCTGGGAGTCTTTGTTTTTTTGATTGATTTTTCTTTTTTTTTTCTTTCTCCCACCCCTATTGGCTACTGGGGTTCTTGCCTGCCTGTTGCTGGGGTAAGTGTGGCACAGTCGTGGCCCCACTCTCACTAACAACTACATTCTTTAACAGGCTTATGCGCGCCTACATGTACACACACACATACAGACGCACAAACACACACAGTCTCACACATAGACACAAACAAACTGAGGTTGTCCCTGGTAGAATTATTCCTGATGCTTTTCTTTCAGTTACTTATTTAAATTAATTATTATTCCAGCTCTCGTGGCTGTGCTGTGTTGCTTATTTAGTGTGTGTGACTGTTTCTTGTTTTCATTTTTCTCTTAGTTGTCTTACTATGTCAGCTGTTCATTGCTGCTGTTCGGCTGGTTGTCTTTTACTATTATTATTATTTTTATTGTTTGTTTTTGTTTGTGTTTGTTTGTTGTTGTTTTTCTCCTCCCCAAGCCCCCCTCTCTGTTCTATTGCAGGTTTCGTTGCTTTCTGCAATTGCTCCACTGCTTTTCCCTGTTGTCCCCACCTTCCATCCCCCTTCTCTTACAGGTGTTGTCCTTTCTCTGTGCTGTCTGTTTGTGCCCCCCCATCCCCGTGTCTGTCCCCCTGTCCGGCCCAATGACAAATCAATACATAAATATATAATAAAACAGACAAAGGAGTATATTAATACTCTCTTGTTAAAGTAAAATCTGTCTGGCACAATATGGCATCCAGGTCATCATACTCTCTACCAGGCTGCTGGGCATGACAGGTTTTTTAAAAAAAAAGGATTACTGCCGTAATCCCCTTCCCCCACCACTCCTGCACCCGCCCTGCACCGCCACTATCCGTTCAAAACATAGTCGGACTTGCCACTAGCAACATTGCCCAGAAACATTGCTCAAAAAGTTGCCCCGTGTATCATCAGCTTTAGTTCTTAGTCGTGTACCTTAGTTCATGTCTTGTGTTTACTGCTGTGGCCTGCACTACGAAGCGAGGTAACTTCAGGGGTAACTTCCTGATTAACCCGTACTACAAAAGGTGGACAGGTGTTACCAGAGGTCTGTTGCCATGGCAATTTACTCTGCATCTCTAAACTGCCACGAGCAGGTTTTGTTGGTGGTTAACTCGAGGTTACCCTGCACGTGGACTCCACACCAATTCTGTACTTTATGTTAATGATGAGAAGTAGGATATTAATACCACCACTTCATAAAATATGTTTAGATTTCATCCTGATTTGTTCCACTGCCGCTGCAATGAAGTTCTGAACACAACAGCATCACGTTCATACGAGCGAGCCCTGCAGCCTGGGATTTTAGGGAAGAGATCTTAATTAATTAACGGGACAGTTTCTGAGATGTAACTGAATTCTCCTGTTTTCACATATTTAGATTGAATATTTTACGCGTCCAAAAAATACGGAGCCAGGGGTTAATAAACCGAGAAAAAAATCCTAGATGAAACTGTGAAATTTACAGGAACAAAAAACAGAAATTCCCTGAAATGTAAAAACAAATCTAAAATCACTCTGGTGTTTTCTTCTGAATACGCCCGATCCACGGGAAAGTCTGTGAGGTGCATGGTAGTGATTGTGAGCTAAACTCAGGAGTATTTCCTCACTGCTAAATCATATAGCAAAGTTTAATGTAACTTTCCACTGCATGCATACTATACAGCAGACGTGTGTGATGTTGCAGCCTTGCAAAGTGAAGTTTCTCTCATAAGTGTGTGACTATAATGTCAGAGAATATTCAAGTTTTTTACTTGTAGATTAATGGTGGAAATAAAGTTTTGTCTGGGATTATTCCCCCTCTCTGCTGGCTCCTTTTTTTCTATTACAAAGGGCCTTAACAGGCCAAAAAAAGAAACTTAGGCTGGAAACAATAAGAAGCTACTGATTACTGCATTATAGTCTATTCTATTTTTATATTCTGAATTGTCACCTGTCACCTGCATTTTGTGCTTCCCTGGTGCAGAAAATGTCTCCAGAATGCAGGAAATTAAGTGTTTAATGACCCCCATCAACTATTTCATCAACACATTTTTATTCTTAAATGGTCGGTCTATTAAAATATATTCTTGTCTTGTTGTCATGGCCCCAATCTTGTACAATGTTACGCCTCCTGGGCTAAGTGTTTCGTCACTCCCCTAATCTGAGCCCTTCAATGGAAGGACGGTGTGTTGGTGTCCCACTGAATTCAGCGGGCCGCCTGGTCCGAAAATGCCAGGGCCGATTTTTTGTCCCAGTCCAGCCCTGTTCTGATATCTTCACAGTATCCTGTTGTTGGAAAGATCATCACTTTGTTCTGAGTGACATCAGCCCGGTTCTTTTCTCTCACACAGGTTGGTTACTTTGATCTCCGACAGTGACAGCTTTACCTGCCTCAACAACGAGCTGCTCCGTGTTACTGCCACAATTATTCTTTGTAAAGATTAGTTAGATGCTTTAGGAATAATCAGATTGTTTTGTCTGCCTGTGCTGCTGCAAAGCAACAGGTTTGGTTTCCTGCATGTCCGTAAGGCAACAGGAAAACTAACATATGCAAATTATTTTATTCCTTCTGCCATCAGGCTTCTAAATACTGCTGACAGCGGCAACCAGACATGTGCCAGGCATCGTAAACCTCTATTTATTATTTACTTGGTATTATTATCTATTTATTTATTTATCTCTTTGAACTATGGTCCCTGCTTAGTCCATGTATTGTGACCTGGGTATTTGCTGCTTTGTTCTGGTGCCCAAATGCAATATGATGTTATTGGCAGTGTTTCTCAGTGCTTGATTGATTGTTGTCGTCTTGTCTTGTTTGATACGACTGGTAGGCTAAAACTGAATTGCCCTACAGGGATAAATAAAGTTGTTTGAATTGAATTAAACAATCGTGGCTGGGCAGCAAGCTGATATTTTAAAGTGATCTTATCAATAAGTTCATGGAGATTTAAAAAGGAAAATAGTTGTATTAAACAGCTAAATTACTAATTATTCAATTACTAATTAATTAACCAGGAAAGCAGATTGCTTTCCCTGGAAATAACCTGTTGCACAGAAGATGAAATATATTATTAAATATACTTTTACTGGAGTAGGGTTG
>NC_060162.1:699831-716649 GCF_021292245.1 Micropterus dolomieu
CACTGAGGACCACCTCTGGTTAGACTTCACCTCCAGTCTGCCTGAGCACAGACTAGTCCCGTCCAGCAGCCTGACAGAGTCTGGAGAGATAATAGAAGATGAAATAGAGATAAAGACAGCAGACACAAAAGAAAAACATGTCATGAAACAACAATTCAGTGATTCAAGGTGGACTCAGCACAACTCCAACATCAGTTCATCATTAACAACAGAACACATCTTTCTACCAGCACAGACTGCAGCAAGTTCACCAGCACATTTCCATTTAATACTCTGTCACACTTGTTCTCCACGTCTGAACACTTTCAACATGTTTCCAAACAACAGCACAACATCATCATCTGCAGATTTCTCTGCTCTGTTCCTTCTGCTCAGCTACTCCACAATCTTTGCTCTCCACACAAACAAGTTCAACACTTTTCATTCTGTCTTAATGTTCTAAGAAGACCTGGAACCCAGAAGAAAAAGCTGCTTAGAAAATGCTCCAACAACTCTAACAGGGATAGGGGCTGGACTCTCTCCTTTGAAGGAGCTGCCAGGGTGGAGGACGCCACGTGGGCGTGGAGATACTGACGAGCCCCCGGCTGAGCTCAGCTGCTCAACCTGGGTACATTACTGTCATACGTGATGTCATAGATGATGTCACTGATGGGCTTACCTGAGCAGGTGACATCCAGGATGTAGTAAGAGGAAATTGATGATACACACTCCCTCAGAGCAGATCCAGACTGAACACAGTCAGACCAGATCCACCACACAGGTCTGTCTGAGGACTCCTCTCTCTTTCCTACAGAAACAGCAGAGCCACAGTCCAGCTCTCTACAGACACCAGCTGCTGTCTCCAGGGTCCAGTAAGAGATACCCACTGGTCTCCAGTCTCCCTGATGTTTCACCTCCAGTGTTCCTGCGCAGTGACTGGCTCCTCCCACCAACCTCACTGGCTCTGCACAGAAAAAAAGAGAGTCATTAGTAAAATAATGTAATTAAAACACACAATAACCAATACTCTGTCTCAATTTGCAACCTTCCATACTCACACTTAGTATTTTGAGTGCATAAGTGTGTTCACACTGACTAGTAAAAATGCAGCACACTATGACGATGGTGTTCTCATGACTGTCAAAATGCTGGACATCTCTCACCCCCAGTGGTTTCCATCTTCCATAAACTCCTGGATTTTTATAGCTCCTGTGTTTCTGCATGTTTTCTGCTCATGCTCAAAACTTTCTGCACATTAACAATCTCTCACACATATCTGTGTTCTCTGACATTTGCAGAATAATATTTTGAGTCATAATATTAAAAAATTAGAAATAAAATCGGTATCTGATAAGAATGAAGTTATAATATTTTAACGAAATCTACCTGCCCCTCTGCTGTGCATTATCCTGCGTTATTGCTCTGATGATATGATCGTAGGTTTCCCCCTTTAGACCGTGTGACTGACAAAGAGCCCATCTGGGACTGTGCTGGATGAGACGAGCGGACTGCTCTTCATCAGAGGTAGAAAACCCGAAACTGAAAACACTTGTGATCAGACAGAAATATCCCCAAAATCCACATCAAATCCACACACATGTTCACTTCAGCACCTCTGATAAAGTGCAGCTCACAGCCGCTTCAGAGGGAATTAAGCATCAAACAGAGCAAAGTGCCTCAGAGCGAGGGGGACAGAGACAGCAGGTGTCTGTGTCGCAGTCAGGTGTGTCATGTGATTGTCTCACTACTTTGCGCCGACTGTTAACAGTTTTTGTAGCAAGTATATTGATTAGAAAGTGACTGACTGAACATTTATATTTAAATGTTTTGATTGCAATTTTGATAGAGACAATTCAGTTGTTGTGGACAAGCCCTGGAGCTGAGTAACGGTGGGGGGGGTCACATTGCGTGAAAATGCAGCAATATTATTGCAAGTAGCCTCCGTTCTTTGAAGACCTGCAAGACAGGCTGCGTCATGGGGATTATTGCATATTAATATGGAAAATATTTGTGTTGCTGTTGTTGAGTTACATTCAGGGCTACAGTCAAAACATCCAGGGATAAAGCCCCGGAAAAATGACCTGGCAACACTGATGCGTAAATGTAGAAGTACGTTCATTTTTTTCATATTTTATCAAATTTAACTGAAGTCAAGTGAGCAAACAAGCCAGCAGATATTATGGCTGGTTACAATCACGGTCAAATTCTGGCGATGATGATCTGGAGCCTTATTTATAAATGGTGCGTACATATAAAACAGGGCTGCGTACGTCACTTCCCAAGCAAAGGTTGTGATCTATTAAAAACAAAATTGACAGTCTTCCACGCAAACTTTGAGGCATGCTTACGCACACAAACTGGAGAAATGAGAAACGTTGACTCACATGCAGAAGGATGAAACGGTTTGAAATGAATACTATTGTGTAAAATACATAGAAAAATTGCCTCTAAGTATTATAGGCTTAAACCCATTCTGAATAAACAGACACCCGTTTTATTGATTTTCCCATAAGTGAGCAATAAAAAACATAATTTAAAATAATTTGCGAGGTACACAAAAACAACCATTATTTAGGATAATAACCACAAACAGAGATATTTGTTTCTGCAAAAGAACACCTAATATGATTTACTGTTTAATTGGGAATCATATTAATTAATACTTGCATGCAGTGCAATTTATTCTCATAAATAAGGTCAACGGAGGAAAAATTACATTTAAATTGATGCTATTTTCAGTGCGTCAGTCGAGCAAATACGAGTAGTTTCATATATTGTTATCACATGTTCATAGCCTTATCGAGCCAAATGCTGTGCCTGTGTGGATGTGATGCACTGCTTGTAAAAACATGTTATGGAAAATATAATACTATTTTTTAAGGAAATCTTTTAGTGTACTGCTTATGTCATATTTCATTTAACTCATCGGCAGCCTCATTAATTGACCCGTCGCTAAGCCACACCCCCTTAGTTACTGTTGCTGAGTCTTGCAAACTGTCGGACCTGTCGGACGTTTATCACTGCGTTGCTTCTGTCTATTACTGCACTCCCTGGAGTATTATTGTCTAATTTTTTGTAACATTTATAGCAATTGTAAGTTGCTTTGGATAAAAGCGTCAGCTAAATGAATAAATGTAAAAGTAAACCACCATATTATTAGTGACTTTTGTGAATCAACACTGTTCCTGTACAGCTGGATAGATCTCTGTCCACTATTACAACCATTAAAAAGCAAAAGCGGTAGGTCTAAATAATGTTACATTTAGTAGTAAGTTAGCTAGCGTTAGCTAACTTAGATTACATTAGGAATAATCCACAGCTGACATTTTTCTGGATTGCTTTACTACTGCTACTATACTTCTCCTTTGTACCTCTCTGGGTAGCAACTGTAAATATTACTATTACTAAGTAACCCAGGAACAGCGTTTGAACAAAAAAAGTCAGCAGAAAAAGCTAGAAAACAACTCCTTTTGCACAAAAGTCCTATACTGCACTGTGATTGGCCAGCTTGCAAATCCGACGTGGCTTAGCAAAGGGTGAGTTGACACACAGTTCAAATCAAAGCTGCAGCTCCTCTTCTACCTGAGCAGGTGAGTCCAACAGCTTTTCCAGGTGAGCAGGTGTTTCTAGCTGAGCCTGAGCTTCTACAGTCCAGGAGAGCAGACTCATGGCCTCCACACTGGAACTCTTTGGTCCACATCGGAGCCTCCACTTCTCCATAGAGCGCCCCCTGGAGGAATGAAGGAGCCCCACAGCCAAGCTCCCTACAGACCACCTCTGCATCCTGCTGGTCAAAGTCAGCTTCACACACTGAGGACCACCTCTGGTTAGACTTCACCTCCAGTCTGCCTGAGCACAGACTAGTCCCGTCCAGCAGCCTGACAGAGTCTGGAGAGATAATAGAAGATGAAATAGAGATAAAGACAGAAGACACAAAAGAAAAACATGTCATGAAAGAACAATTCAGTGGTTCAAGGTGGACTCAGCAAAACTCCAACATCAGTTCATCATTAACAACAGAACACATCTTTCTACCAGCACAGACTGCAGCAAGTTCACCAGCACATTTCCATTTAATACTCTGTCACACTGATGGGTTTACCTGAGCAAGCGAGGTCCAGGATGGAGGAAGAGGAATCTGATTCTACACATTTCCTCAGAGCAGATCCAGACTGAACACAGACAGACCTGATCCACCACACAGGTCTGTCTGAGGACTCCTCTCTCTCTCCTACAGAAACAGCAGAGCCACAGTCCAGCTCTCTACAGACACCAGCTGCTGTCTTCAGGGTCCAGCCAGAGCCACTCACTGGTCTCCAGTCTCCCTGATGTTTCACCTCCAGTGTTCCTGCACAGCGACTGGCTCCTCCCACCAACCTGACATCATGAGGCTCTGAACAGAAACAAGAGAGTCATCAGTAAAGAAGTGAATTCAAGAGATTAAACTAAAACATGATTGCTGATTCTGCTCTTGTGATTCTTTCTTTCTCTCTTTACCTGTTGAGGTGTGTTGTCCTTCAGTCTGGAGTCCTGTGATTGGAGCACAGCAGTGGACAGAAAAAACACTCAGGTTGTTTTTTTTTAGAACTTTCTATCAGCTCAGAAACATCTCAGTGAACTCTCTCTAGAGTCATTTTGTGAATTGAACATGTGAATACACAAAAAGCACAAGCCAGCAGACTGGTTTATATAGTGTCACAAGTCAGTAAAGGTTATGTCAATAATCAAGTGTGAGTGTTGTCAGACAGAATAAACCAAAAAGCAAGCGAGCGGGCAACCAAACTGCCCTCAGCAGCTTCCCGGTAAACATGGCATGAACAGGTCAGAACACAGCCTCATTAGCTGACTCAGCCCCGAGGTGACAAGAGCCAAACCGGCAAGAAAAACTTCGTACTGTGTTCCCAGTGGTCAGACTGGCCTCCGTCAGTCTTGGAGTCTGCGTGACGGGGTGGGGGAGTGACCACATTCAACTACCAGCTACACACCGATCAATAGACAGCTCCCTCACTAGCTGTGTGTTTTTACAGGAAACACATTAATAGCAAAGAGCAGTCCAATGGAAACTTTGTGCTAGAGAAAGTAATCTCTATGTGTTATCCCCATTTTTACAAAATGCACCTGTAATCTGATTATGTCTTTATTTTCTGTACTGTAAGGGAATACATTGACTTTATTTTTGTATCCTGATTACGTAACGCCGTTACATGTAATCTGTTATTCCCCAACCCTGTGAAAGATGCATTACCACCACCACCACCACCACGGTAAAAGAGCTTTTTGCTGAGGGGAAATGAAATAAAGTTGAACTTATTTAAAAAATCCAAAAGATCCGGGGCTTTTGACAAAAAATTCGGGGCTTAAGCCTAATTAGCCAAGAGTCCAAGACTATACATTCATGCGTGAAAATGAACAAATTACTCACTACTGAATGAACCCCTCGTTCCTCCTGAGTCACGTACAAGATTAGGTTAATAACCTTTATCACAGTCAGTATGTCAGGTGCACGTGTCCAGCAGCAATGACCATAAACAAAATAAATGTTGACATCGGAAGGCTGCCATGTTGGATAAACTTTTTACACAGGAGAGATTATCTAGTTTTTTTTTAACTCTAGCTTCTGCATTCTGAACAAGCTGAAGACTTTGGTAACAGTTGAGGAAACCAGAGAGAAGGACATTACAATATCCAAGATACAAATTTATGGATTACAACTTCAGCATCACACAGTGATAATGGTGGATTTTGGCAATGTTACTTAAAAAAAAAAAGAATGCTGTCTGAGATTACCTTGTGGTAACATCTATCTTTACATAAACAGCAAGAAAACACATGTAATCACCACAAAGGTAGGTGTGTGATGAGGCACTTAGCTAACAAGGCAAGATTCGAGATTGGGTTCACGAGATTGAGACGAGGACACTATTTTTAAGAAATCTTCAATGCTAAATTATATGAAAATCTTAATCATCAAACACTTAATTTCCCGCATTCTGGTCAAGTTTTCTGTTCCAATTTATGGTGGAAATATTTTTATTTATGTGAACGAAAACAAAATGCAAACTATAACAGAATCTAATGCTTAAGCTCAAATACAACTGCAAAAGATCAGTAAGTGCCATGGCCATATATGGACCTCAGTAAGGAATAGACCATATTGACCATGTAAACCATATTGAGAGATAAAACTGTTAATATATAAACTCTTACTGGAAAGCAATCTAATATTCAGTATTGCTAACTTCAGGTAATCTGAGAAGGAGGTTGCAGGCTTGGAATTCATCAGGCTGACTTGCTGTGGTTAGTAATGCCTAGGGAGGTGGTAATAGGGCCTCTTAACCACAAGGTGGAGCTAGTGTGATTAGTAGGAAAGGGAGTTCTAGCAGTCTTTCAAAATGGAACGGGGAGTAAGTTGGTGATAGTGTACAGTGCATGGCTGCCAATGGTGGCCGCAAGAGGGAGAAAAGCATAGCAAAGGGTAACAGGTGCAGAAGATGTTGCAAATAAACCGCCAGCATGCGACTACCAAACCTGCTTGGATGAAGACTATCTCGTGAGAAGAATGAGGGATGGTCCCAGAATAAATACATTCCATAAAACCAATGTTTTGGGTGCAGTAGAAAGCCTGGAGCCAGGTGTGAAGGCTGAGGATTCTGCTAAAACATGGAAATTGGGCCATAGATGCAGACTTTCCACTACTGTTGAGCAGTTCAAAGAGGCAGAGAAAGTTTCTGTACGTGTGCTCGGATTGATGGCATGTGGTGTCATTTAAAATTATGTGGATTATAATCCTCCTGATGGTTGTCGGGAATAAAGCCAGGAGTTTGTGGAGTTTATTAATGATATAGGGAGTTGTGGCACTGGGAAAACAGTGTGTGACTGCATTAGCGGAGGAAAAGTTCCTCACTATGGAATCGATCACTGAAGTTGGGTGGATGAGAGGAGGTACAGTGGGGGGTAGATGCGAGTGGCGTGTTGCTGCAGCTGTAAGACAAGACAAGGCAAGGCATGTTTATTTGTATAGCACATTTCAACAACAAGGCAATTCTAAGTGCTTTACATAAAACATAAAAGCAACACAGGGAAAGTGAAAAAAACTCCACATTAAAATATAATTTTTAAAGGGTAAAACAGGAAATTGAAACAGGACAGTTTTAAAAAAGAAAAGAACTGTACATAAAGTGCACACAGCCAGATGCAACGGGGGAGCATGCTCCTAAGTAGTGGAATTTCCTGCTGACTTCCGACCATAGAGACCACCAGAGCTTCTCCTAGCCACAGAGCATTTAGCCCACACACCCAAATAGGCCAGGTAATCCAGCAGCAATGGAAGGCACTCCAGCAGCATTTGTGTCCCGTCGAGATGGCGGACAGGTTAAGAATATTTAAAATCCATGCATCTGATAACAAAAAGTTTTAACCATGTAAAAATATCTTAAATATATCAGTAAACAAGAGCTTTTAAGTGAGATTCAGTAATGCTGAGGTCGGTGAATTTTATGAGTAGACTTTCTGTGACATTCATTACCTGCAGCAGGGGCACATATAGATGAAAAGACAAGTCAATAATGATGGTCAATGATGATTAAGTAGGGTTGATCACCATACTGGCCAACCACTAGACATCACAGCCTAAATTGGGAGACCAAACTACTGGGGATGTCAATTCAACTGGGAATAATACCCCCAGAAAATGTGTGTCATCCCAGAGACTGTTGTTTGCATTCTAGTGAATTTATGAAGTAATTTTGTTGCTGAAATGCAGGGGAAAACATATATCAAGGGGGGAGTCCAGAAACATTAGAGCATCACACATTTCATCGCATTCTGGTGAATGTCTGCATCAATTTATGAAAATGTCAAAATTTAGGAATGACATTTCAAAATCTAAAAATATAACAGAATATTATATTGCACTTTCTGCAAAAGAAGAGTCACATGACACACAGAGCCTGACGAAGCTAACAAAGATAACTACCCTGATGAAACCCATTATCTCTGATTGGGGATTTAGGTTTAGTCAAGCCAGTTAAAGCAAAGAAAACCTGGCTGGGTCAAACCTGCTTCGTAGTACACCCCTTAAACATCTGAACACACTTCAGCATACCTGAAACACTTGAAAACCTTATCAGACCTGAACACATTGGGAAATGTTTTTTCCTAGAAAATTTAAACGAGTATACTAGTGTAATAAGATATTTGATATAATTGAAACCTGGACAGAGTACATGTTGTTGCTAATACTACAGTCGGTGACATTATGGCATGCAGCCAAGTTACTTATGAATTACAAGTTAAACTTTATTTATTCTCAATTAAAGATGCCATGATTATTTTTTTAATGTTTTTATTATAGAGAAATATTTAACTGTTGATATAGTTAAATGATTCATTTTTGAAAGAAGCAAAAAATCAAAAAAACTCATCAGCTGAAAGAGTGGGGACAGACAGTCCACTGCAGTATATGGAGGTCACCTCTTCGACAGGTAGACATCGCTCAGGGATGTAAGTACCCTCTTGGCAATTTCTTTAAAATATTTAAAATGCACATTTGCAGTAATATTATTAGAGCTTAAAAGTAGATTATACAATTTTTGCGGAGTGGGAACATAGTCCACATTTTGTAAGATGTGTGTGTGATGTTGGTGGGTGTGTGAGAGGCACTGAAACTAAAGAGAAATTTAATGTGAAATATGCAGTAAATATCTCTCCTGATGTTTAGAGATGTTGAAATAATATTCTTCTTAAATCTGTGAGTGCGATTAATTTTGCATGAGGTTGCTTAAAGAAACAGTCTGACACTACAAGTCATGTCATTTGCACACAAGTCCATGTTTTATACTTTTTTATTGATAGTTTTATTATAAGCCACAATCTTAACTTCCTGTTTAACTGAGACTTGATTACACGAAGATACAATCAGTTCATGGTCTTGGTGTACAGAGCATAAGAAAGGAGCGGGAGCTGCCATTTTGTTTAATGTTCTTTTGAATCTATGGCTGAAGCAGAATTCCTCTCTTCCAGCTATATTTCTAAATATCTACTGGCCACCTAAATGCATGTGAACATGTGCACATATTTCAGTGTTTACACCCTAAACAGCCTTTCATATTGTTCTCTGATTTTCTCCCAGATTCAATAAAGAGATCTGAATTCTAACACATGCTGTTTAAAGTCCTACCTGAGCTCCACAGCAGCAGCAGCACCAACAGGTGATCCATGTCCAGGTAGACCGTCTCTCTGGCCGTCCGCCTGCTCTCTGCTCTGATCATCATGTGCTGTCCTCAGTGTATATCTGCATACAGGAAGAGGTGGAGCTTTACTGGAACACAGCTCATTCAGCTGTCTTTAGTTTCAGTCAAGAGTCCTCGTCTGAGTCTCTGTCACAGGATCAGGGTTTTCTGCCGCCCATGTTTCCAGTTTGACCGGTGGAGCGGACAGTGGTCACACTGGAGTCCAGTCTGAGTCAAGTTCTCCCTTTGACCTGTGTGTTTGTGTGTTTCTTTTCTGAACAGCAGAAGTGTTTAACTCCAGCAGGACAAAGAATGAATGTGGAGATTGTCCTGAGCTGACGTTAGAGTCCCAGTCTGAAGTCTCCGGCTCTGACTGGTTTCCAGTTGGACAGGAAACTGTCTCTCAGATGCTTCACGTCAAACTGTCGACTTCATGTCAGTTAAACTTCAACATGTTGCAGTAAAACGTGGATTACAGGAAATGTTGTTTCCTCTGCTTCACTTCCAAGTTAAAGATGGTGTGAAACCACTTTTAAACTGGTGTTAAATTGTTTTAAACTGGCTCTGGTAACTGTTGGCTCAGCATACTGGTGTTGTCCCTGTCTGAACTTCATTTTGTCCTTTAGAGATGATTTCGACACTCTGTGGTCTGTAGTTATCCGCTCTGATCTGATGAACTTTAATTTGATAGGAAGCTGCTGACTGATTACTGATTACAGGACTGTGTTACCATGACAACCAGAGCAGGCTGAGGCGTTGCTATCAGATTAAAGTGGTCAGCGTCTTCTTATTCTTCCTGCTAGATGTGTCTGAGTTCAGTGTTTCAGTGTGGACATCTCCTTGCTGACTGTAGTCTGTGGAAGTGCTGCTGCTTTGCTTTCTGTCACTGTGACTGTGTCTCACTCACTTCTATGACCTCATGTGTCAGGGTATCATTGGATAATTTATCCTTGCTTTGTGGAACCAGCAGAGGTCACTCTACCCCCAGCTGAGGCGCCCAGAGGTTCTGACTTGTGTTTATAAGATGACATGAAAACAGTCTCTAGAATCTGCCCCACACTGCAGTGTTTCCCATTTGATTTATTTGTGGCGACACACCACATCAACGCTGACCGCCACATACTATATACTATTTAATAAACAACTGCTTTGACTATTTACATTCAAGTATAAACATGAGTTATTTAACTAGTTAGAAACCTGTGCAATGGCTGCAGTTAATTTGTTTGCAACTTACTGTTTTTCACATGCACATATAAAACCATGTCAGCATACATTTGTATGTTGACAGAAGGACAGGCTAAGGACAGGTTGTTAACCCTTTGACGCCGATTGAGACAGACTGCAAGCCAAGAGATAGCACGTGGATTCCCCCAATGCCTGTTGGTGCATATTCAATACGTATCTAGGAACCTTTTGCGAGCCCTGGTCTCGTTTATGCCTGTTGTCGCTAATTTGCATCATACCTGCACATACCTGAATTTATATATTTTCCATGTTCTATAGACAAATTAACAATCTTCACGTAATTTAACAACAGCTTGAAAGCAAATGAAAACACAAATAATTTTTTGATTGTAAAAAAATTCAGGCGTTAAGGGGTTAATATACAAGCTAAACAAAATTGGGCCTAGCATTGACCATTGGGGAACGCCAATATCACAGTTTAGGTATGTAGAATGAGTATTGCTATATATAGGCTGTGAGACACCTAAATAACCATAGCATCATTATCTGACCTGATTGTCTTACAGGTATTGTATTACACCTTATTGTTACTTAGCTAGCTAGCTAGCTACTACAAATGGTTGCTGAATGAAGAGTAACATACCAGCCCTTTCTCTGTGTTGTCCTGTCTTGTTTTTTCTGCCTTTTGTATTGGAGCTGTCTGTCTGCCCCCCTTAGAATTAGTTTGCCTTTGTTTTGGCCTCTACCTTTGTCATAAGCCAATGTACTTTTATTATATTCTATTAAAACAATTGAACTGAACCGGTTCTGCCCCATTGTCTGCATTTTGGGTCCAGTGCCTTGTTTTCCTGTTTACTCACTTGTACTGACTGAAAGCACATTAGAGCTGGAACTCAAATCCCAGATGACACAATATTCATAATGTCAGCAGAGCTTTATTGTTTGCAGGTCAGAGCATCATCAGCATTACACAGGTGTGACTGAGGAGAGGCAGTCTGTCCTCAGCTCTTATAGGACTTTGATACAACACACACATTAACTGTAATCTTCTTTATTATTGAGAAAGATATTAAGATATATTATTAACACTCTCAGAACACAGGAAGAGGTTTCAACCCCCCTCCAGGCTAAACTCCTTTATAATGAGTTCACTTTAGTTTCCCAACAGCTTCAACATTGTGACATCATGGTGGATATATAAGACACGTCTATTCATACAAGCACAAACACAATCATAGTGGAGAAAACATGATTAGAAGAGAAAACTAACAGCTGTTCAACACCAAATAAATCTGCTGCCATGATTCAGCACTGATGTTAATCTGCACACTGAACTCACTATTGGTGAGCAAACATGGAAGTACAAGAAGAGCAGCAGTCATTTCACACCACAGAGGGCGCGAAGTACACATCTGACATTTAAAAGGTGATTACATTTGAATTTCCTCATGAACTTATGACATCATCATCACACTTCATAGAACTAGAATTAAAAAGCTTTTGTGATGTTTAAACATCTGGATCAACAGTGTAGAGCTTGTTTTCTACACAGCTGCTGCTCACACTGATGGTGTTCACCTGCTACTTCACTGCTGCTTTACCAGCTGCTGTTAATTTACCAGACATGTACCACAGCGCTGCCACAACTCCTTCATCTTTGTCCACTCGACTTTTCATCTCCTCCAGTTTCTGGACCTTCTCTGTGTCTCCTTTCTCCTTCATCTACTCAATCAGGAAGTCCAGGTGGACATGAGTGGACAGTGAATCAACATTCAGGGCGATCTGATCCAGTTTGACAACAAGCTCGAAGGACTTTTCCAACAATTGATCTTTGTCCTTCTGAAGTTTTTCTATTCTCTTTTCTAAAGTTCCCAAAAGGCTTGTTGTCTCCTCACAGCCAGTTTTACCTCTTTCATACTTGTTTTTCACATCTTTTAGGTTCTTCTGAACTTTCCTTGTCTTGGTCACATAGATCCAGTTTTCTTTCACATGATCTGATACAGGACACTTCCTGGTACATGAAGTGCAGCGGCCATCTTTCATGACCTCACAGCTTTCTGGACTTCGGGCCAATGTGCATCCAGGATAGTGACAGTTCTTCTCACAGACTGTACAGCAGGTAGCTCCTTCATAAAACAACACTCCCACCCCACCTCTGATACTTCCTTTAACTTTGTAGATCTCATCATCTTCTACAGTGAATTCTTCATTTCTCTTCATCTCTTCTTCATGTTTCTTCAGAGCTTCCTGAGTCTGTTGGTTTTCTCTCTGTTTTAGTTCAGTGAACTCAACTCTCTCTTTCAGGTTTTGGATGCAGGCTGTCAGTCTGATTCGTATCTTCAACACTTCAGTAGTTGTCTTCAGTTTCTGAGGTGCAGTTTTTTACAGAAACTCTGTGAACTGATCCATTCCTTTCATTGTTAAGTTCCATGCACTTTTAAAAAAAGGCTTATCCTTTTGAATTCTCTGTTTACTCTGGTAGTTATTGAACATAAAATGAATAGGCTCGTTGTCCTTATCTTTGGCTATCTTAATGTTTGCAGCATCAAGAGCTTTCAGAGGATTTTCAGGTGTCAGACCATCTGAGTGTGTGATGAGAGCAACAATATATTCTCCATGTCTTTTCCAAACAGAGACACCACTGAATCAAAGACGTACTTCAGTCAGTCACCCAGTCGATTCTCAGTTGCTTTCAGCACCAGACCCACTGCATTAACCTCATGAACTCCGTCCTCTGAGCGGAACCAGTCTAATAATCTCTGACTGATGATGTCATCATGTTGGATCCCTCTGGTGTCTCCGTATCCAGGAGTATCGATGATGGTCAGAGAGTAGGACAGAGTTTCACCTTCAAAACCAAAGACCTGGTACACCATCACATCTGATGTCTGACTCTCTGTTTGGTTTCTCTCCCTGTCCTTCTCGTCCTCTACGATGTGAAACCAGACATCCTCCTTCCACTTCACTCCCATGGCGTAGTTGACCAGAGCGTTGACCAGAGTAGATTTTCCTGTTCCTGTTTCACCCACAAGCAAGATGGTTTTGTTTATCTTGTTCACATTTCTTTCACCAAAAGTCATTCTTCTTAGAGGTCCAATGTTCTCTTTCTTTGGTCTCAGCTGGTAGACAGCAGGAGGTCCTGATTGGATCAGAACACTTTTGGGAATGATGTCCTTGTATTTGGATGAGCTGTTCCTGAAGAAAATTACAACCCCAATTCCAATGAAGTCGGGACATTGTGTAAAATGTAAATAAATGCAGAATACATTCATTTGCAAATCCTTTTCAACCTATATTCAATTGAATACACTACAAAGACAGGATATTTATTGTTCAAATATTTTTTGCAAATATTCACTCACTTTGAATTTGATGCCTGCAACATGTTTCAAAAATCTGGGACAGGGGCAACAAAAGACTGGGAAAGTTGAGGAATGCTCAAAAAACACCTGTTTGGAAGTTTCCACAGGTGAACAGGTTAATAGGAAACAGGTGAGTGTCATGATTGGGTATAAAAGGAGCATCCCCAAAAGGCTCAGTCATTCACAAGCAAGGATGGGGTGAGGTTCACCACTTTGTGAACAACTGTGTGAGCAAATAGCCCAACAGTTTAAGCACAACATTTCTCAACGTACAATTGCAAGGAATTTAGGGATTTCATCATCTACGGTCCATAACCTCATCAAAAGATTCAGAGAATCTGAAGAAAATGTAAGCGGCAAGGCCGAAAACCAACATTGAATGCCTGTGACCTTCGATCCCTCAGGCGGCACTGCATTAAAAACCGACATCAATGTATTACCACAAAGGCACAGGAACACTTCAGGAAACCATTGTCAGTTAACACATCTTGTCGCTACATCAACAAGTACAAGTTAGAACTCTACCATGCAAAGCGAAAGCCATATGTCAACACCCAGAAACGCTGCGGGCTTCTCTGGGCCCGCGCTCCTCTGAGATGGACTGACGCAAAGTGGAAAAGTGTGCTGTAGACTGACGAGTCCACATTTTGGAAATTATAACAACGTCGCTTCGTAGTAAAAGAGTGTAGGTACTAGACTGGCCTGCCTGCAGTCCAGACCTGTCTCCCATTGAAAATGTGTGGCGCATTATGAAGCGCAAAATACGACAACTGCGACCCCGGACTGTTGAGCAACTGAAGTTGTACATCAAGCAAGAATGGGAAAGAATTCCACCTACAAAGCTTCAACAATTAGTGTCCTCAGTTCCCAAACGCTTACTGAGTGTTGTTAAAAGGAAAGGTGATGTAACACAGCGGTAAACATGCACCTGTCCCAGCTTTTTTGGAACGTGTTGCATATCAAATTCAAAGTGAGTGAATATTTGCAAAAAACAATAAAGTTTATCAGTTTGAACATTAAATATCTTGTCTTTGTGGTGTATTCAATTGAACAAAGGATTTGCAAATTTATATTCTTCTTTTATTTACGTTTCACACAATGTCCCAACTTCATTGGAATTGGGGTTGTAAACGTGAGCTTAAAAACTACTGAACACAAAGTCTTACTGTATATATTTTAATTTTTTATATAATCACATCAATCTGAAACTTGCGTGTATGCATTTCAACAAGAAAATAAACACTGAAACTCTGTTATTGTAGAAACGTAGTTTTACTCACGTTGCCATGGTAACAGCTTCTCAGGAGCTTGAGGATGCAGCAGCTTATTCGTTCTCTGGATGAAAGAAAAACAGTGACCTCCTGTCAGCTGTGCTGCTGTTATTAGCAGCTGTCAGTGCATTTACATTCACTCATTTTGCACTTTCATCCAAAGTGACTTACAGTTTAGGAACAACATACAACCATCAACAGAGCATCAATACAACACGAGAACTACAACTGACAAAACATACTAGTTAGAGCAGCAATAAATACTAGTAAGAGCTGATAGCACATATATCACATCAAAGGGGTAAATACCCAGGGAAAGAAGTTAGAGTTAAGTGCAATCTATACAAGATATTGTAAGGAGACAGAAGAAGGTTTAGCATGTTTTAGTTGTCTGGATGAAAGAAAACATGTGCATTAACAATTGGATATGTTTGTGTGCAAACATTTATAATATACACTATAAGAGATATGACACTCAATGTCAGTGGGGGTCCTGGGCCTTAAGCAGCTATCCTCCTGATCAGTCCTGAGCTCCATTAGAGCGTCTAAACATGGATTAAAGAAGCTGAAAGTTTAATTATGTTTCCTCTGGAGAGTTTCCTCTCTGCCTTGTTAATCTTATTACTGCAGTTTTTTTGTTTTGTCCCACGATATTTGCTGTGAATATTACTGCATGCATTGAAACGTTTAAATAACTGATAACAGCTAATCTAATTATGAAAGTAAATAGTAAAAACACACATACATCAATGCAACACAATGAAGAAATCCCTCCGTAAGCTACAGGGACCGGTGGAGGGGAGGTAAAATGAACAACTGAGTCTCTAATGTCAGAGGCGCATCACACCATTTCAGCTGCTATAATTGGGACAAAACAAGTTCAATCCGCTGCTGACGTAAAATTATTAGGCTGTAATATCACAGAGCATGCAGCACTGACCTGCTGTGTTTCATGTTGTAATAATATTGCCCATTATGTAGTCTGCACATGTCATTCCAACAGTAGAGTCCTGTGATGACAGCTGTAATTGGTGCTATATGAAATAAAGGGCCCATTTAACGCTGCTTGCAGCTTTAATTAGGGTCCGAGCATGAAACATGCAATGACCCTATTGAAACCCTAGGAATTCTTTCTTTCTTTCTTTCTTTCAGTTCACCACCCCAACCCGGATCTCTCACACCAAATCCACGTGGATTTGGTGTGAGAGATCCACGTGCGACCTCAATTGTAAGTTGCTTTAGATAAAAGCGTCAGCTAAATGAATAAATGTCTGAGTTTGCTCAAATTAAGTAAATTAAAAATAAGATAAGTCTGAAACTTTCATAAATAACTCTAGTACAAAATTACTCAAAATGGGTTTCTGGTCTCTCTTATAGGATAAATGGATTTATGTAAAATGATGTAATAATGTGAACATGTAATAATTTTTAATTATGAAAAAACTGGATTTAAATATGTTTACTTTAGGTTTTGATAATACACCTGTAGCTAAGACTCTTCAATCAAGTATCTGTAAAATGGAATTAAAATTGATTTTTCATCACAAACCCGTAATTTTACAGGAAGTTTTCTTTTTTAACCACATTAAAAGGTGTGAACGCCTGTCATTTAACAATAAATTAAATATTACCTTTCTGTAATTTTACCACTTTGGGGCAATTATATACTATGTTAATCTAAATTGTAATCTAAGAATTATAATAAAAGTCAAAAGCTGTGAAATTACAGTAATTATGGCTGTTTTCAATGATCAAAACTGTGTTTCGACAGTTTAACAATACTTGTAG
>NC_060162.1:716669-724883 GCF_021292245.1 Micropterus dolomieu
TTGACCCAATTAGGTTTCTAATGAATAGATCTGAAAATGTCGTCAATAAGGTATATAAAAACTAAACTACTTTTGTTTCAGGAGAACAATTCTTTACACTGAAATGGTTGACTTGTGTGGCTTATTTGTTGTAAGCATGGAACTGAATAAATGGTCTATAAATAGTATCAGATGTGGGAATTTGTATTGTGGTGGTACTCTAAGAGGTCTGTGGGGTGGTGATGGCGCAATAGATAAGACACATGGCTTTGGTGTGAGAGACCCGGGTTCAGTCCCCGACTATGACCCATCCACGTGCGACCTCAATTGTAAGTCGCTTTAGATAAAAGCGTCAGCTAAATGAATAAATGTCTGAGTTTGCTCAAATTAAGTAAATTTAAGGAAGTCTGAAACTTTCATAAATAACCCTAGTACAAAATTACTCAAAATGGGTTTCTGGTCTCTATTATAGGATAAATGGATTTATGTAAAATAATGTGAACATGTAGTAATTTTTAATTATGAAAAAACTGGATTTAAATGTTTACTTTAGGTTTTGATAAAACACCTATAGCTAAGACTCTTCAATCAAGTATCTGTAAAATGGCATTAAAATTGATTTTTCATCACAAACCCGTAATTTTACAGGAAGTTTTCTTTTTTAACCACATTAAAATGTGTGAACGCCTGTCATTTAACAATAAATTAAATATTACCTTTCTGTAATTTTACCACTTTGGTGCAATTATATAGTATGTTAATCTAAATTGTAATCTAAGAATTATAATAAAAGTCAAAAGCTGTGAAATTACAGTAATTATGGCTGTTTTCAATGATCAAAACTGTGTTTCGACAGTTTAACAATACTTGTAGACAATATATACTGATTAAAATAACATTTGTTCAATGTTTTTATTTTCCAAATATCCATAATTAAAGGAGATATTTATCAATTAACAAGAAAATCTATGTGAAGTTACAGAACAAATGTTTTTTTCTACGGTTAACTGTTACTAATTGTACCAAGTTTAAGAAATGTTTTTACAGTTTTAAACTTATTTTTAACAGTTTTTTCTTTTAAATAATAAAAATAATATTTGTGAAAATATTTTTTTTTAAATAACTCAGGAATCTCTGTATGTATATTAGCTATTACCCAGTCATGTTGATGAGGAGGGAGAGAAGGAACAGGAGGAGCAGCAGGAGGAGAAGGTAGATAGCCAGACAAAACAGTGACAGGTACAGGGACCGTGTGTTTTTAGAATTAGAGAATGGATTATTGTTGTCATATTTATTACTGATGTTCTTCTCATGCATATGTAGCTGTACAATCAGTAAAAGTAGAGTCAGGGTCCAGCACAGGGAAACTGGGAGGAGCCTACTCAGATGAGGGATTTGATTTTTATGCACAAACTGTTGTATTTTATGGGAATGTATTGTAGTTTTTAGGAGTATATTTAAGTACTTTAGCCCTCTGACTGACTCAGGTTTGCCTAACCTGGTCTTGTTCAGTGCAGAGCTGCCTTGCTTATGCAAAGTGAGGTGGCAGGTGTCATACTGAAGTTTCTTGAAGGTTTTCAGTGTAATCTGATTCTCTGTATACAACAAAAACACTAATACATTTTATAACAACTGCAAAAAATATTTCAGAAATCAGTTTGCAGTTTTTCCGCATTAAAAGGCCTCATTGTCTCAAGGTCCCCGGCTGAATTTCAGTCCCAGTACATCCCTGATGTCATCAACACTAACAGACATTTTGTATTCAATAATCCTATATGTTGCTGATAAATTACTCAAACAGCAGTGGTGATACGTTTTCTTACTCCTGTTAGGCCTGCAAAGTACTCAGACTTAGTACCATTATCAAATACAAAAGATTTGATATTTTTGTAAATATTCATTACTACATTCAAGAATTTACTATTAATGCCTACTTGTAACAATTTATGCCAGAGTGCATCCCTCCAGACTGTATGAAACGCCTTACTATAGTCAACAAAAGAACCAAACAACTTTCACAACTAACACAATACATATCCAAAATATGCTTCAACAAGAATATATGATCTATAGTACAATAGCTCCTTCAATATCCTCCCATAAGGAGGTTCTGAGCTCCCATGGAAGCAGTAAAATCATGCGTCTGTGGGGGGTCACTAATTCATTTAGATCTTAGAGGCAACCAGGCAGGTGAAGTTCCAGAACAAATCAATTAGGACAGCAAAGAATTTTGACATAACCCTGCTAATTTTGGCTAGTGACAAACAGGCTTAAAACAAAATGCACTTACTGGAAAAATTAACAGCCAACTTCTGAAAAGCTTTTGCAACAGTGCTGGTTATGAGCAGATATGAGCCGCCTCTATTCTGAATGAAAGGTTGCCACGGTAGCGACCTAAAGCCTCCGCTGCTTCCTGGTCTGTGTTCCTCTAAATGGGACCATAATTTACTAAATGAACATCATGCTGTGTTGAAGAAGACTTGAAACTAGTGACTGAGACCATAAACTCATCAGGAAAGTGTTTACTGAGGGAATAAATCAGCTGACAAGTAGAATCATTTTCTCAGTGGCTTCTATACAATCACACTTCTTTCTGCAGCCGCTGGAGTCGCCCCCTGCTGGCTGCTGGAGAGGACGCAGGTTAATTCACCCCCTGCTGGCTGCTGGAGAGGACGCAGGTTAATTCACCCCCTGCTGGCTGCTGGAGAGGACGCAGGTTAATTCGCCCCCTGCTGGCTGCTGGAGAGGACGCAGGTTAATTCACCCCCTGCTGGCTGCTGGAGAGGACGCAGGTTAATTCACCCCCTGCTGGCTGCTGGAGAGGACGCAGGTTAATTCACCCCCTGCTGGCTGCTGGAGAGGACGCAGGTTTAAGGCTCTTCAGCACTGGCTTCACTTTTCAGACCCGGTTGTACAATGTTGTTAATAATAAAAAGGCACAGGTGTGTGCATTTAACCAGTTACACAATCTCATGGCTCTATAAAGTAAAGTTGTACAACAACTCTGAAACACTTACTATTATTATTAATATCAATATTGTTAGTATTATCATTTTATGCACAACCAGAGACAACATAGGCTGAAAGGAGCAAGCTAACGTTATCTGTTAGGGCTGCTACTCAGGTCAAATAGTTAACTAGAACATTATGTAAATTGGTAAACGATTTAGCCTAGGCTACTAAAACAAACACCAAAACTTAACAGGAGCTTTTAAGAATTTTAGAAATTTCTGCTAAAAATCGATTGAAAGCTGGAAACCTACATGTTTCTCAGCTTGACCTTTCTGTTCTGATCTCACAACCTGATCTCATCTCAGGCGTCACATATAAACACAGATTTTGCGTGTATATGATCTGCTGCAGTTTGCAATAGCGTTGCAACACAAAGACTACCTCGGCCGATGTGCACAACTGTAGGGTTGCTAGCTAGCGATTGTATGCGCTACTAGCTTTTCCCGTCACCCCAGGGCATCATATACACCGCGGCCTGGATGTCATCTACTATACACGCAAAATTGCCTTTTTGCGTACAATAGACATGGATTTTCCAAAGCGTGTATATGTGAAGCCTGAGCATGAGAACAGGCTGGATCTCAACAAGTCTGGGCAAAGTAGGCACCAATCAGGGACACGTAGACTCCTCCCTTCACACTTCACTTGTACAGTATTTTTAAAATACAAAATACAAAACACTAAAACTGTTTGATACAAAATTTTAGGACATTTTCATCAACCCTATTAAATACAAATTACTAAATCCTATTTTGTATTTGAAATATGAGTTTTAAATACATGGATCAAAAATGCTGCCCATTCCTGGCTCTCATGTATCCTTGCTCATGGCTCCTCAGAGATCCTTCTTCGATCCTCAGAGCACAACTGATTTTGCGGGGAATCTGACCAGTGTCAGGCATTTAGAATCACTATATAGTAATAGCCAGTCTTCTCACTGATGGTCCATTTGTTAATGTAGGTCACATAAAGGTTTCAATGTTGAGTTTGAAACTCTTTGTAGTAACTCAAATTAATAGTGAAATGAATAATGCTTCATAGATCACATAAACACCATCCTCATCCAGCGTGACCATTTTAACTGTCATTTAATATCAGTGTTATTGTAGAATAAACATAACACACTGATAAATGAAGACATCTAAAAAAATCTATTATGTCAAGTGAATCTTTGTCCTTTTTTCAGCTTTGTTAGAGTCAAAAATCCCGATCTTAACATTAGATAGTATTTCATCATTCCTCTGCTTACCTGCGTGGTTGGCTTCAGCAGGATCTGTGACGCCGAGGAGGCAGGACGTGTTTTTTTCCAAAAGGGAGGGATGCTTTGTGTCCACGTGATTTCCCAGAAACTCTCCAGGTGGAATCTCCCCTCCCTCTGATCCGTATCTAATGTTATTCCTGTTCGTAAAAAAAAAAACAACCCTAACAGATACGAGAAGAATAAAAGAATATGTTTAGCAGGTGAAGGCATTAACAAAATACAGACAGGACATATTTAAAGAAAAAACTGAATAAAACAGAGAAGAAACCTCAAATATAGATGTTTGCTGCAGCAGGGCTCACTGAAGAGCTCACCCAGCTTCACATATGTGGAAGATTTGACATGTAAAGGCATTTACACACCAAGTCTGTATTTTTCTTATACATTTTTTTTTTTTATTCATCATCTGATGAAAACCACTATGCACAGAATGCGTTTAATTATTTTATTATTCCAAAAATCACAATTCAAGGCGCAATGGAATCAAGCTGTGAGGATTTTGTGGACACCTCATCTGTCTGCAGCTTCTGCCCTCACGCTGTCTCTCGCTCCTTCTCTCTCATTTCCCCTGGAGGATCCTACCGAGGCCCTGCAGCTACCTGAAGGGGCCCAGCTGTCCTTCCTCTCTGTCTGTGTGCTGTCCTCATCCTCTGTTTCATGCATGTTCATCATCCACCTGAATGTTACTCTCTGACCCTATCTGATCTGAGCGCTACAATGCTATTATGAGGCGAAAACAAATAAAATCAGACCTTTTCTAAAAACTTTAATGATGGACATGTGTGTAAACACGATTGACTGAAATTATGGCCTTGTTGTAAAGACAATGCTCCCCAAGACCAAATTATTAAATTTAACTCTCATCTTCACATCTACGTAGTGATGTCTGTGATGCTAAATGTCCTTTTGTTCTGTCTGGCTGCGTTTGTGTTTCTTATTATTTGCTGCACTCTGGTCTCTCTGGATCTCAGAGGGACCTGGACCTGATTAAATAAAGCTGGTGGATACAAATAAGGGAATATCTCGTGGATGAATGGTGTTTATCCTCCAGTTCCACAGATTTGATGAGGAAGGGGAAGATTTTTGCTAATCTACCACCCGACCCTGTTTCCCAGATCCACACCCTCACCTGCCTGTTCCTGTTCTTTGTCTTGCTGCTAATCACGTGAAAATCATCCGTTATGAAGACCTGGCAGCATATCTACCCCGGCTCTTTGTTCCACAGAATTGGACTACCACAGAAAACAGAAGTGTTTTTTGGTACTTTGACAGGTGAGCAAAACCGTGCATTCACATTGCACAGCAGTAGGGGGATAGGCAGTAGAAGGGGACTGGTTGCTTATCTCTCTGCACTCCTTTGCTTTTCCCTGCTCTATGTTTTTATCAGTCCTGTCTGTCTCTTTGTATGTTCTCTCTCTTGCTGCTAATCACCTGCAACTTATCCAGTATCAAGACCTTGCAGTTTAATATAGCTCTTGTCCCTTTTCTCTGTCCTTCATTTGAGTTTCCAGAATTGCAGACATTAAGATGTTTCACGTTCAGAGCTTTGGAAAAGTATCTGTAGGTTATAACTTTAGAAGCTTTGAGATCTCTACTGGTCCTTCGTGCAGAACAGTCACAGGGTTTGATTGTCTTGTTAATACAATCCTAATACAAACCTAATCTGGTATCAGATGAGATTTCCACACAAGCTCAGAATGTAGTTCAATCGAGTTCTAAAGGTGGAACCTCAGGGTTCTCACTCAAACATGAGTCTGTGCACCTTAAACTCCCGCTGATGAAGATTATGGTGAGAAGACACACGCCATCTCCTGGACTGTTTGGCCAGAGGAACAATCTGTTACGGAGGTACTTACTAAAAAAATTACTTGAGTGAGAAACTCAAGAATTAAAAAATAGCTCTTTTTTATTTGATGGGGATGTGACTAGAATAGTTGTATTTATTTGTGATGAAAATCATCATCTTCTACCGATCAGATAAGCTCCCACATTTACACCGGGACAGTATTCCCACTGTGTAACCATCAAGTGTGATTACAAAAGTTTGCATTAATATTAGTCTGTTAGTACTCCAATGAGCAAAGAGTGTTTAAAAACAGTTGTCCCTGATATTAAATTATGATTTGGTAAACAAATCAAATTAGGAGATAATTCTGATGTTTCAGTCATTATCCAACTCCAACGAGGACCACAATGGAAATAAGTTTGTAACTTTCTTTTGTATAAATATAGATTGTGATGGCATTTTTTATTCACTTATTTGTGTTACTGTCTAATAAAAAAACAAATCAAATCATCATTTGAAATACAGGTGTGTTCTTTTCTTCTCGTTTACCTGAGGAAGATCATCTGTGGTTGAAACATTACATTAGTTACATCCACATGAAATAAGAGAAGTTTTTTTGTTTGTGCATAATCTGGTCTGTCTTCATCAGGCTACACCAATGAGCATGACTAGCTAAATGCAGACTGCTCTACACTGTTGCTTGAATATTTCCATTAATGCACAAGCACAAGTTTTTAAGCATGAATTTTTTATTAAACATAATAATATTAACACACCAGACACTGCTCTCCGTCAGCTCAGTGTCAGCACGGTTTACCAACCGACTTCACAACCGAAACCCGCTGCACCAACACGGTCTCATCAGAGAGCGTATATACCGGCGCTTTGAGAAAGCCTGACAAAGCGTCAGTATCAGACAGGGTGACACGGGGCTGGCTGCACGGTGCGATACATTTTATTCTGTAGCCTAAATATTAGCTGCAAACACTACCATACTGTAGCTTTAGGCATTATTCTGCTCAGAGTCATGTGGATGTGTGACTGCAGTCAATAAATGGTGAAGTAGTGCGACGAATGATCCAAATGTAGCGCAGTAAATTAATTACTTTTCGCTGCAAAACTAGTCAAATAAGAGTGTGATGCATTAAAACTACTCTGACAAGTACCATTTACTCAGAAAAGTTACTTTAGGGTATGTAACTTGTTACTACCAGGTTACTACCCACCTCTGACCAACTACCAACACAGCTGGTGAGCGACAAGTTCAACTGCACTTCCAACCTAAAGTACTTCTAACTGCAGCAGTGAGTTAAAACATGATTTATTCACACTGAGTGGAACATGTTTCAAAAATCACAGTCACCATTCATAGAAAAGAAACCTCATTACATAACATATTTGGGCTGAAAATTGTATGGACAGTGACTTAAAATAAGTGCATTCAAACATGAGGATACAAGCCAAACGTTCCAAGAATCATGCATCAAGTTCTTCATTTAGAAACAACAAATATAGAGTTTAGTTTTTGTTATGGTCCAAGGTGCAGTCAGAACAGTTTCAGTTCGTGATGAAAGATGTGTAGAGTTTCTGCTGCTCGTATTGTCAGTGGGAGAGCAGTTCCTGGTGGATGTATGAGCTTAGTGAGTACGAAGGAGTTAATGTGTAAAACATCACCTTTTTTTATAATAACATCATGATCAAAACAAACCACCCCCGCACACCCTCCTCTCTCCTGAAAGTACAACATAAAGGGATCATAAAGTGTGTGTGTGTGTGTGTGTGACTGTGTATTTCAGTGAGAGTGTGTGTGTGTGTGTGTGAGTGTGTATGTGTGTATTTCAGTGTGTGTGTGTGTGTGTGTGTGTGTGTGTGTGAGTGTGTGACTGTGTATTTCAGTGAGAGTGTGTGTGTGTGTGTGTGTGACTGTGTATTTCAGTGAGAGTGTGTGTGTGTGTGTGTGAGTGTGTATGTGTGTATTTCAGTGTGTGTGTGTGTGTGTGTGTGTGTGTGTGTGTGTGTGTGTGTATTTCAGTGTGTGTGTGTGTGTGTGTGTGTGTGTGTGAGTGTGTGACTGTGTATTTCAGTGAGAGTGTGTGTGTGTGTGTGTATTTCAGTGAGTGTGTGTGTGTGTGTATTTCAGTGAGTGTGTGTGTGTGTGTGACTGTGTATTTCAGTG
>NC_060162.1:724983-728777 GCF_021292245.1 Micropterus dolomieu
CTGTGTATTTCAGTGAGTGTGTGTGTGTGTGTGTGTGTGACTGTGTATTTCAGTGAGTGTGTGTGTGTGTGTGTGTGTGTATGTGTGAGAGACACTTTGTATTTCAGTGAGTGTGTGTGTGTGTGTGTGACTGTGTATTTCAGTGTGTGTGTGTGTGTGTGTGTGTGTGTGTGACTGTGTATTTCAGTGAGTGTGTGTGTGTGTGTGACAGAACCCATGGGCTTGTGCAGAACTGAGGCTTATTGTTGACCATTTGCTCTCTGCTCTTACTCGCCTGCCCGTCAAGAATTGCATGCACATCCTGGTTCCTTGCAGGTTTATTTCAAGTAAAAATATTATTATTAAATGAAGTATTATTTTAAGACAAACCATTTATATATGAGTTGTTAAAGGTTCATAAGATCATTTGGAACGTGTAAGAAAATTATTACATAGCTGTTTTTTTGATACTTTCCTGAGAAAGAATATAAACAATCTCAGCATAAGTCGTAAATCTACCAGTGGCAAAGCCCAAAGGATGCTGCTAAGACTACCTGAACGATGCCCTAGCTAATGTTACTGGGTAAAAGCCTCAATGTTACAGGCCTGGTACTGTTTCTCTGAGACAGATCATCTATCACTACCAGCTCATCAATGGTGCTTAATGATTGTATTTGATAAAAAGTGTTATTCCAATGGAAAACCATATATATGGTTCATACGATCATGTAGAACAGTGGTTCTCAACATTTTTTGGGCCAGCGTCCCCCTATCCATTATCCATGTCCCTCACCGCCCCCGTCAAAAAAGATGTTTGCTATTTGCCCTGAATATTGTTGATTTTTTAAATTTTTATTGTTACTATTGTTATTAGAAACACGGAAAAGGTAAGGTTGGTTGTTTCTCAATTCTTTGCTCAACCCCTCACCAGGAATATAAATTCCACGACAGTAACAAAAAAGACATGTGAAATGTAAATATATTTAACTAATAAGTGAATGTTCCTCCCAGAAACTGTGTGTGAAGCCAGATACTGTTTTCTTGGATGGGGCACTTAATAAGTGGGGGGGTATGGGGTCCTCCCCCAGAAGATTTTGAGCATTAAACACAAATTTCTCCTCCAATTTCCTTTTCTGCACCTATTTATGGAGGAAATGTCTAAAAATTCAGGTGGCAAGTTAAAATTTCTCTAATCTAATTCTAATAGAATATAATGTAGTGAGGCTCTCAGGCATTCTTATTGCTTTGAAATATTTTTCTCCTGTAGATCAACTTATTTAATATCATCCCTGCTGAGTCAACACACATGATTAAGTCTCACCTCCTCTTTTGTGGGGAAGTAACCAATTTAAATGTGTTTGTGGCCCCTTTTCATCTCAGTATGAATCCATTTTAATTCAGTTATTGACTGGACTTTATTAGCTCATCTGTTAATAACTTATCATAACTCAGTGTCTCCCGCAGAATGACAGTGTAACTGTGGAGCTGTACTCTAACATTAATTTAGCTCCCCTTATTAGCTAGGCTCCTTACATGCTCGCTAATAACTTTTAATAGCTGCGTCTCCGACATCGACGGCGTTGTGTTGGACAGATTTGTGCAGCTGTGTTAACGAGAGAGACGAGCGAGAGGATGACCTTTAAAAAAGGGTACAAATTCATTCCTATTCCAGCTTTCGGGAAATCTCAGCTTTCAACACTGTAGTCCCCAGCAGGCTGGCTACTAAGCTGTATGACCTGGGCCCGAACCCATCAATGTGTGCCTGGATCCTGGACTTCCTGACTGCCAGGCCCCAGGTTGTCAGAGCGGGAGGGCACATATCACACTCCCTCGTCCTCAACACTGGTGTCCCTCAGGGCTGTGTTCAATTCCAACACCATCGTGAAATTTGCGGATGACATGGTTGTGGTGGGCCCGATCACTAACAACGACGTGTGGGCCTATCTACAGGAGGTGTCAGGTGACAATGTGGTGCAAGGACAACAGCCTACTGCTTAATGGGGAGAAGACCAAGGAGATGGTGGTGGATTTCTGCCCACAACGTTGCAGGACCTACACCCCTCTCCTGAGAGACGGGACACCAGTGGAGAGGGTGAGCAGTTTGAAATACCTCGGAGTGTATATTTCCGAGGATTTATCATGTCCGTACACACGGACACCAGACAGCTCAGAAGATTTAAGGTCTCCCAACGGATCATGATTTCCTTCTACTATGCTGCTGTACAGAGGATACTGACTGGAGCCATATCCGTCTGGTATGTTAACAGCTCCTGTGGGGACCAGCGAGCCCTGCAGAGGGTGGTGAGGACCGATGAGCGGACCATAGGCACCACACTTCCCTCTCTATATGACTTATACATCACACGCTGTACAAACAGGGCCAGAGGGTTTATCAAGGATCCCCATCACCCTCACAATAAACTGTTTGTAACCCTCAGGTCAGGCAGACGCCTGCGCTGTCTGTTACGGCCGCCGCTGGCTGCCTTAGAGTAGTTGTGTTCTGGAGTTCTCTGAACAGTATGCAAATCCCCGCTGCAAGCACCTGTTGAGGATTGGTTCCTCTGGACCTGGAACCACCCACTTCCTGGTTGCTGTTTGCTGGCGTCTCATTGGTGTGGCTGAAGACCCAACACCAGCTGGCCTACAAAGAGTTTGTGTTTCTGCAGTTCGAGGTGACTGTGAGCCAGTGATCAGTTCGCCTTGTTGTTGGTTGTGTACCCTTGTGAATTTCTTGAGTGTTGAATTTACCTGTCGGTTGCCTGCTTAAGCGACTCCTGTCAGTTAGAAACCTTGAGAACCACAGAGTGTGAGTGGCACTCTTTAGGGTTGAACATTGTCTGTTTAGTTACCCTACATTCTTGTAAAGCATGTAGGTACTGACCTCCTTTTGTTCAGTGTTTTTTGAGTAGAGAGCTGTCTTTGGACACTACCTCCTTTTGTTTCTGTTTTTTTTTGTCAGTACCTACATAGCCTCCTTTCGTTGTGTTTTTTCTGAGACAAATCATTTAATTAAACAATTGACTTAAACATAAATTCAGTTGTCCTTACCACCTTCATTCTATCCCAAATACCTTGTTACTGCCCTACCCTAACGAGCTGGGTTGTAACATGTCATAAAACACGCACAGAGAGGATGAGGAACAGTTTTTTCACTGTGGCAATCAGAGCCCTGAACTCTGCACTCTGAACACTTTTTAACTTTTAATACACTTTTAACATTATTATCCCAGCCATTGCACTGTAACATTTGTACATCTGGCTGTTTATCTAGGTTTAACATATATATATATATAAATCAGGGAATACTAATTTCCTGTCTTCTTTACTGCTAAAAATCTGCTGTTGTAACCCAGCACTAGATGGGCAAATGATTACCAAATCATCTGCATACATAAGGTGGTTTGTGAGAGTATTGCCTGTCATACATCCTGTATTACATTTATTTAGTTGTTGTGACAAGTCATCCATATACACGTTAAAAAGGAAAGGTGACAAAATACCACCCTGCCGAACACCATTACCAACAGTAAATGGTTCTGATACAGAGCCCCCCCATTTCACCTGCACCGACTGGTGTGAATACCAGAAGACTAGGATTTCTCTGTTTACCCGATCAAATGCCTTAGAGGCATCTATAAAACACATAAACGTTGTGGAATTCTGGCTATTATAGAAATCTAAAATTTCCTTTAAGGCAAATATCCACATATCTGTACTGTGCTGACATTTAAAACCAAATTGGTTATCAGTCGTAAAAATATACTGTTTTTCTCTCCAACACTTTGGATACAATACTAGCTAGGGCTAAAGGTCTG
>NC_060162.1:728877-731731 GCF_021292245.1 Micropterus dolomieu
GGAAGTTTTGCATGTCTGTAAACAACTATGTCTCCTCGTTCTGTCCAGTTAAATATGGTGTGCCTCAGGGGTCGGTCTTAGGACCCATTTTGTTTTCCTTGTATCTGCTTCCCCTTGGACATATTATCCATAAACATGGCATTTCTTTTCATATTTATGCTGATGACACACAAATATACTTGCCCGTCAGATCCACAGACCCTGGAATGCTGAGTTCACTTAACAACTGCCTTTGTGAAGTTAAAAAATGGATGTCAAATAATTTCCTCCAGCTGAACTCAGACAAAACAGAAATCCTGGTCATCGGGTCTCAGCAGATGGCAAATCAAATACTGCCATCTGCTGGTTCCCTAGTAAATCACATTAAGCCTGTGGCAAAGAACCTTGGTGTTTGGTTTGATAGTAATTTAAATTTCGAGCAGCACACCACAAAGCTTGTTCAATCATGTTTTTATCAACTTAGAAATATAGCAAAAATTCGATCTATGTTAACTTTTAAGTTTTTTTACCTTTTCACCCCTATTTTAGCTTCATTACACTGGCTCCCAGTATGTTTTAGAATTGACTTTAAAATTCTATTGATCACTTTTAAAGCTCTTCATGGCCTCTCGCCTTGTTATATTTCTGACCTTTTAGTCCCATACGCACCAGCACGTACCTTGAGATCCTCGGGCAGAGGTCTGTTGTCTGTTCCAGAGTCTCGACTGAAAACTAAAGTTTAAGTCCCGTCTTAAAACATACTTTTTTAGGAGAGCCTTTCCCGATTTTATTTGACTTTATTTTATCCCTTTTACCCCTATTTTATTCTATTTTACTTATTTTATGTTTATGTTAAACGTGTAGTTTGGTCTTTTCAATGTTTTCTTGCTTGTATTTTTGTCTTTGCACTTTGTTTTTGAAAAGTGCTCTACAAATAAAGATTATTATTATTATTATATTATTATAAACAAAGACAGTGAAAATTAATTTTAACATGAAGGCTGTTGTAGTGAGTAGTAGTAAATATGCATTTCATTTTACAGTCAGATTGTTTTAGTCTGTAGTGTTTATTGTAACAGCAGTTCTTTGTCTTTTTCTGGAGAAAATCCAGAAAATGCCAATGCCAAATCTGACCAAAAAAAACCAAACAGAAATCTATCACTTACAAAATCACTGTCACTGCTATCTGGACCACTTCCCTTTTTAAGACTATCAAAACAGAAATCAGATGTTGTTTGGCACTTTGGAGAGTTAAGATTCATTCTTCCTTAATGTTTGTTAAAGTTATTTACTTAGAGAAACATCCAACCTTGCTCTGCAGAGGCATGACAGTCTGCTACTTTCCCTGATTGATTTCCATTTTGGAGACTTTCTACTTTTCCTAGTTACTTTAACAGCTGCTAAAACAGCTCAACCATTAATGAGTGAGCAAGAAAATCCTGAAAATCCCATACTCAAGACTTTCGAGCTTAGCTGCAGCTAAAGTTCACACAGATTGTTTCTTTGATCTTTAGATCCAGATGTTCAGGAGGTTTTCACCAGTAAGTGGAAATGAAACCAGTAAAAACAGAATGAAGCAGTTTTATGTTAAAAATTTGCTACACTGTTTGCAGTGAGAAAGTACAGAGAGCACCAGATGCCAATTTCCATTTAACCATACTGTGCAGGCATGAGTTGCTGCTTTTCTTGTTCGCTATTTGTTCTGTGGTTATTAACATACTTTGTCAGCTACTTTGTGTGATTTTTTTACTGCAGTCTGGCTAAAGCTCTTTCAGTTTGATAGTTGGAGACAGCAGGTTTCGAGGGCAGGCAGTCAGATTTGCGTTTGGCATAGCATGTCCTTTCAGTTTCCTTTGGTAAGCTAAATTGCATTGCAGGTCTTCATTCAATGCGACAATATTACAGCATAGTGCTAATATCGTTTAGGCAGCATCGGCTCCGGAAAAATTAACTCACACTGTTCAATATACATTTACATTAGCGCAAGTAGGACAATGACATTATAGAAAATACCCCCTAAACTGGCTGTTTTCATCATACAATGTGAACAACCGCAGATGAATTATACTTCATTCACAGACCCAAACTCCCAGAAAACTGCAGCTCTGCTGAAACTCTCAGAAATTCAGTTCTTCAAAATATTTCAGGTTTCTTTTTATTCTTCAGACTGTTTGTCCTGTCTTATTTTGTTTTACTTTTAACTTGTGTCTATTGTCTTGTTCATATTTTATATGTTTTCTTTGTGCTGTTAAACTTTATTGCTGTTGAAGGGGATTTGGGGATTTTGTTGTCACATGATTTTAAAGAAACAGTGTGACTTCAAACAATCTGTCAAGGAAGTGAAGGGATAGAGGACAGTTTGCTTTTCACAAGTTTCCTATAACATAACAAGATGTGCCTTTATCATAATTTGGAAGCACTAAATAAATCTCGTAGTAATAAATTGCAAAATTTAAGAAATACATAGTTTTAAGCAGCCTATATTAAAAAAAAAATCTGAGACTGTTTCTGTGAAATCATGTGACCACAGGGCGTCCACCCTCTCTGCTGATACAAACTGATCTCTGCTTCCTGTCTCTGAGACTGTTTCTGTGAAATCATGTGACCACAGGGCGTCCACCCTCTCTGCTGATACAAACTGATCTCTGCTACCTGTCTCTGAGACTGTTTCTGTGAAATCATGTGACCACAGGGCGTCCACCCTCTCTGCTGATACAAACTGATCTCTGCTTCCTGTCTCTGAGACTGTTTCTGTGAAATCATGTGACCACAGTGTGTCCTCCATCTCTGCTGATACAAACTGATCTCTGCTACCTGTCTCTGAGACTGTTTCTGTGAAATCATGTGACCACAGGGCGTCCACCCTCTCTGCTGA
>NC_060162.1:731775-763162 GCF_021292245.1 Micropterus dolomieu
CCTGTCTCTGAGACTGTTTCTGTGAAATCATGTGACCACAGGGCGTCCACCCTCTCTGCTGATACAAACTGATCTCTGCTACCTGTCTCTGAGACTGTTTCTGTGAAATCATGTGACCACAGGGCGTCCACCCTCTCTGCTGATACAGTATATAAACTGATCTCTGCTCTGTCTCAGCATCAGAGATCTCTGTGAAGCCAACAGGTAAGAACACTTTAAAACAGCAATCATAAAAACCTTTAAAATAACTAGGTATTAGGTCAAGAATATTTTTTGTTTGTCTCGCAATACTTGTCTTCTTCCATTCCTTCTGACCCAGGGCTGTCTGTCTCCACTCAGCGGCTCCCAGTTAGGATCAGATTATTAAACTTTACTTTGTGTCGGGCATTACCTTTGCTGATATATTACTGCTGAATATGCATGGCTATTCACACCAGACCGGGCACCACGGCGGGTGCTGGGATAGCAGCCAAGCTTGGAGTTAAAGCTGTTAACATAAGTAGATGTGAGGTAGTTTTGAAACTTCAGCAGCAGAGCTTTATGTTGGTTAAAACATGAAATTGCCATTTCATGCGAGGGCTGGGCACGTTAACATGTTATTATTGTGTTAACACATTCATTAATTAACGCCGACATATTTTATCTTACATTAACGCAGTTTTTATTATTATTTTGAAAGTCCGTTGCTCACTGGCTCTGAATACACATCCAGTCAAACCATGGGTCACAGGAGGGGGCAAATCACCCACCCAAACAAGCAGTGGAGGGAGGCTTCAGCAGACTACGTTGTCATCTTTTTTCCATATTTTCCCAATGTTGCTTTAACATTACCTGGTCTGTGTTTGTAAAATATCCACCGCGACTTGTAACGTCATTTCAAGGTTTTAACCGATTTCTGTGCGAGTGTGAACCACACAAGACGACCGCTACAAATTAAAAGTGCACAATACACTCAATTTTACGCATTACAATGCGATTAATCACAAGAGAATCATGCTATTAATGGCATTTAAAAATCTTAATCGTTGCCCAGCACTAACTGAGATACACAGGGTTTAACTGCTGAAGTGTTGATGGGGCAGCATGAAAACACAGAAGATCTCAATAGTCAAGGACGGACATGAAGAAGACAGACAACCTTTAGTTAGCCATGGTGGAGCCAGATTGGGAAGATTTATGTTATTTATGTGCAGGTAAACATCAATGGACAAAGGATAGACCACTGTACCAAGACTGAGGTTCAACACAAGCTTTTCATATTTCTTATCTCTAAGCAAGGGGTGATTTCTTGGACTTTTACATAAACCAGAACTCCGTCTCCCTTACTTCTTTGATCACATGTAAAAATGTCGGAATGTAATTACTTGGGATCAGATGAGAAAGTCACATTTCATCCAGGGACGTCTTTCTTTCAGTTATGCTCCAGTATCTACTGACAGCTGCTGATAACAGCAGCACAGCTGACAGGAGGTCACTGACTTGTTTTTGTTTCATCCAGAGAACCAATAAGCTGCTGCAACCTCAAGCTCCTGTCAAGCTGTTACCATGGCAACGTGAGTAAAACTAAGTTTTTACAACACAGTAGACATATGTAATGGATGAAGTTGACACAAAGTGAAGGATAGTTTGCATTTAATTTACAGCCAAGTAATGTACATCTGGTCAGGTCCTGCATATACCATGGCTGCTCTCCAGCAAAATACCATGTTAGAATTATTATGTTAGAAATACATACAGCATACATTCAGGTGTCTCAACTACTAAGACTTGCTTATTGTGTTGTTATTACGACCAGTAACACAATATACAGTGTTTGTTATTTAAATGAACTGGTCTCATGTGTCACCATAAACAATCTCAGCATAACTCGTAAATCTACCAGTGGCAAAGCCCAAAGGATGCTAGGCTTGATTTATGCTCTGCATAGGATCTACGTGTGTAGCTACGGCGTAGGCTACGCACATAGCCAGGCATCTATACTTGTGCATCCGTCTGTCCGTCAATCTGCAATTACAAACCCAAACACTAGTTGGCGGTAGCGTACAGCGTCCACTGTTTTGACTTTTGCCGGCCAAGCAGGCTAACTTCTGGTTTAGCGCGCCGCTAACATGAATGGGGGTAAAATTTTAAACGTACAGCAGGTGTAGCTTTTTAAAATGTTATCAACAGAATGGATCACATTCTGATAGTGAAACGAGTCATTTCGCTCGGGTTGTGACAGTCAAATATATTGGCCGCTAGTAAAAGTTACTTCATAGTACAGGCACTTCCTGTCAGTTCGGAGGCATTGCGAGGCTACCCAGCCGACCAATGACAGTACTTACGGTCTGCGTCGCCTCGACATCTAGTTACATTTTTGAGGAGGTGCACATCAGGCTATGGCCTAGGTGACGGCGTAGGGTACGGGACCAGGCAGAGGCTTTGCCGTTGATTCGACGCAGAAGTATAAATTACACTTAAGACTGCATGGACTGGTGGCATGGAAAAGCCTCACTGTTACAGGCCCAGTACCGTATCTCTGAGACAGATCATCTATAACTACCAGCTCATCAATGATAAATATATGTATATATATATAGCGGTTGTCTTATGTGGTTTTTACTCGCACAGACTTACTTCGGTGAAAACTGAAATGAACTTAGAAGTCGCGGTGGATATTTTACAGGCACAGTCCAGTAATGTTTAAGCAGCATTGAACGCACAGAGTGCAGAGAGGTCCGGTTAGACTTTCAAAATAAAACTAGTGAATAACGTTTTGAAATGGAACGTTACTTGCATTCCATATGCAAACGAATAAAAAAACCTCAATATTGTGAAGGTCCAGTTTCTGGTCAAGCTGCTCGTCTTCTTACCTTAGACTGTAGCCCACATAAAAAATATGGACCTTAACGCAGCGCTATTTTGAGCCTCAGCGCATCCAGTAATCTCCCTGCAGTGTTCGCTCACTTTAGCACCAGACCACACCGAGGATGAACAGAGAGAGGCGGCTAAGATGCAGTTGGAAAAACAGCATCACATGGGCCTGGAAGTCCAGTCTTAAGTGTAAAAAACTATCACTCAGGATTTTTGAATGCCATCATTTGCTATTTCTCTCCCCTACACTACTTCTCACAGCCTAGGTTGTTAAGTTAGCTAAAGTGCTACACTGTGTTAAATATTCTACACCTGTCTTTAGCATTCAAAAACTATGCTACAGGGCTTTCACCAGTACGTTCAACTATGACGCTGAGGGGCTCCCAAGTGCGCCATAAAGTGACAACAAGGGGTCTTGACCATTGGTCCATATGTGAGGACTTGGGAGTGAGAACGAGTTGGGTTGTAGATGGTTCATTTTATATCAACAGTTGCACAGTTTATGCAGCAATAGTCTCTTGTGTTGTTGATGTGTTTTTTTATGAATGAATGGCTGAAAGGCATTTTGTAATATATATAATATGTTCTTTATCACTTTATGTTGTGTCCACGTGGTGGTATTTTTGTTTCCCTCAGAGAAATTAATAAACAATCAATTAGACTGATTAAAAAATTAGATTAGAGATTAGATAAGATCCTTTGGAGGCAAAGCAATTAAAGAATGTAGTTTTATTTAAAGGACATTTTCACCTATCAGTCAAAGAGTTCCCCCCATCTCTGGCTCACAAAGGGAACTGCCTGCCTCTCCCCAAATAGATTTTTTATAACCCCTGAAAATGCCACGTCCTAAAAAATGGCAGACAAACTGCGCAGCAGCTTAACTCATTGTTAGGTAAAAAAAGAACAGCTTTATCCGTCGTCCCTTATAAGATAATGTTTTGGCAACTCTCAGAGCTCTTTCCTGTTATTCACAACTCTGGATTCCTGCCTGGAACATTCACTCATGACCGTACACACTTCCCAGATTGTTTTGCTTATCTGTGATCTTTCAACAGCAGCAGTGGAATTTCCTTTTGTAACAAAACAGTTTAATTTTCACTTGTGGCTAGTCTGATGTCCCCAAACAAGAATGTAATTACTAAACTAATTTTTAGACTATAAGAAAGCTTTTTTATGTATGTTAATAATGTTTTTTTTGCTGGCAATTCTCCCACATCAGTTTCCTTCTATATCATTTGTATAGTCCTCACTTTAGATGAGCTCACACAAAGTACTTAACTACCTGAATTAATCATGAAATACATTAACAAATGTTAGAGAAGATCTATTGCCTTTAATTTTATTTGTAAATGCTTAACAAGGTCACGCAAAATACTTTACCAACCATCAGTAACTACCAGAATTAATAATGAATTGCAGTATTAAGTATTATAAGATATCTATGAACACGCACTACTAGACCATTTCTAAATAATTACATGTCATGTCAAGTTAGCAGTTGATCAGCAGACCATCCAAGTAACCCTTTGCTGGTCCCATCACAGCAGATCTCTGGTAGAGTTTTGATGAGGAGTTCAGAGAAACGGTACCAGGCCTGTAACGGTGAGGCTCCAGTAACATTAGCTTGCATCCTTTGGGCTTTGCCACTGGTAGATTTACGAGTTATGCTGAGATTGTTTATGTTCTTTCTCAGGAAAGTATAAAAAAAACAGGCAGTTATGTAATAATTTTCTTACTCTTTCCAAATGATCTTATGAACCTTTAACAACTCATATATAAATGGTTTGTCATTAAAATAATACTTAATTTATAAATAGTTAACTGATCATGTATAAAGTATGAAAATACAATTATTAAGCACATTACAGATGTAATAATGTATGAACAATGCTTTATAAATGATGAATTCCGTATTTACTAATACTTAACTAATGCTTTATAGTGTGTAGTTATTAAAAAGTGCTAGTTGTAGCTAGTAGTTTTTGAGCTCATGTCTTTACTTTTCTACAGGAACACTAACATCTCATCCAAATATGGCCACATCACCTGCAAAGTTCTGAAACATTCGGGATCTCCTACTGTCTACCAGCTGACACCAAAAGAAGATAAGATAGTAAATCTAAGAAGAAGAACTCTTGGGAAAAGAAATTTGAACAAGATAAACAAAACCATCTTGCTTGTGGGGGAAACAGGAGCAGGAAAATCTACTCTGATCAACACTCTGGTCAACTACGCCATGGGAGTGAAGTGGGAGGACGATGTCTGGTTTAAGATCGTAGAGGAGGAGAAGAGAAGTCAGTCACAGAGTCAGACATCAGATGTGATCGTGTACCAGGTCTTTGGTTTTGAAGGTGAAACTCTGCCCTACTCTCTGACCATCATCGATACTCCTGGATATGGAAGCACCAGAGGAACTGAACAAGATGTTATTGTTGGTCAAAGATTATTAGACTTGTTCCGCTCAAAAGATGGAGTTCATGAGGTTAATGCAGTGGGTCTGGTGCTGAAAGCAACTGAGAATCGACTGAGTGACCGACAGACATACATCTTTGATTCAGTGGCGTCTCTGTTTGGAAAAGACATGGAGAAGAACATTGTTGCTCTCATCACACACTCAAACGGAAGAACTCCTAAAAATGTTCTGAAAGCTCTCGAAGATGCAAATATTAAATGTGCCAGAAATGAAAAGAATCAGCCTGTTTACTTCCTGTTTGATAACTGCCAGGATGAAGGCAGGACAGACGACATAGAAGACCTTCAACATGCAGATAAAATAACAACCAGAGGAATGAGTCAGTTCACAGAGTTTCTGGACAGAAGTGTTCCTCAAAAGCTGGAGACAACTGTGCAGGTTCTGAACGAGCGAATCAGACTGACAGCCTGCATCCATACCCTGCAAGAGAGATTTAAGTTCACTGAACAAAAACAGAAAGAAATCCAACCGATTCAGGAAGCTCTGAAGAAACATGAAGAAGAGATGAAGAGAAATGAAGAATTCACTGTAGAAGTTGATGAGGTCTACAAAGACAAAGAAAGAATTGAAGGTGGGATGTGGGGGTTGTTTTTTTATGAAGGAGCTGTCTGCTGTACAGTCTGTGAGGAGAACTGTCACTATCCTGGATGCACTGTGTCCTGGTATCCTGAACACTGTGAGGTCATGAAAGGTGGTCGCTGCACTTCATGTACCAGGAAGTGTCCTGTATCAGATCATGTGAAAGAAAAGTGGATCTATGTGACCAAGACAAGGAAAGTTCAGAAGACCCTGAAAGACATGAAAGAGAAGTATGAAAGAGGTAAAGCAGGATGTGAGGAGACAACAAGCCTTTTGGATAATCTTCAAAAAGAGATTAATAGACTTGAAGCTGAAAAGGAAAAGTGTCTGGATGAGGCCTACCAGCATGTTGTCGAACTGGATCAGATCGCCCTTAATGTTGATTCACTGTCCACTTATGTCCACTTGGACTTCCTGATTGAGAAGATGAATGAGAAAGGAGACACAGAGAAGGTCCAGAAACTGGAAGAGATGAAAAGTCGAGTCAGTAAAGTTGTCCAGATTGGGAAGAAGTATGCTGGTGATAATTTTTCCAAATTGTTTAAAAGAAAGAATGATGACAAGAAGGGCACCGAGGTCTAGACTCCTTATTAATCATGTTCACATTAAACAAGGAAGTAGTGTGTCCTTTCTTTAGCAGGGTGGACAGTTTCTCACCTCATAAAACGGAGTGGAGGTTAAGCTGATGGAGAGATATAATAGATGCTATCATTATCTAACACTGCGACTCCACTGTCAACAGATTTTGAAAAGCACAACACATTCAACATTTAGTCTGGTATTTACAGTTCATCTGGTGTGTGGTTCAAACTGATGATAACGTAGGAAACAAAATGTTAAAAGTCACACAAGTGTTCTATTAATTCCATCTGGTGAGAGGTTTACCAAAACGGAATCAGTCATCAACTTTCTTGCTTCTTTAAATATGTTCAAAGTTTTGTTTTTGACCAGTTGACTTTGATCCAGTGTGTTTCTGTTTCTCCTCAATTTAATGTTTTGTGGAGATCAATCATTTACATATTGTCTGTTAAAGCATGTATTGAATCTATGTCCGTTAAAAATCTATTTAGATTCAGCATTCAACTTTTCTTAATAATTTAAAACCACGTACCATCAAAGATTTAACTGAGAACTGCATTTTTATTGAGCTGGAAAGCTGGAAAGTTTTGAGCTTCTCAGTCTGGAGTTCCCTAACTTGTACTATGTTCACTGCAGCTCTGATTAAAAACTATGACGTTTATCAGTTTCACTTATTGAGCTTTATTGTTTTCAAGTTGTTTCTGGTGTTTCTCTGAACTCTGAAGCCTGAACAGAATCCTTTTTGGTTCAGCTTGTAACATATAAATAAACATTTCAACTTATTATTGATGGCAAGTTCGACTCTTTTAAAAGACTCGAGTCACCAAATCTCGTTCATTAAAATGAACTAATCTTTTTTTGAGTCATTTGGTTCATTTGAACTAGGCTGGTTATTGTGGCGCTGCAGCCCTCTAGTGGGCGATTAAAAAACAGCGCCGTTCTCAAACACAGAGGGCTGCCTGGCTTGCTTTATTTGACAAAGTATAATGCACAAATTCACCTCTTCATTACTGTATATCATCATTATATCAACCCCCCTGGGCCCACAACCAAATTCAAACCATGTAGAAAACCACAGAAATAAATAAACCTGAATAAATCCTTCCATTTTCACAATCTTTCCTGAGTATACAACCAGACCAGCCACAAAAAGGGCTATGTATATAATTTCTATCATTATCTCTAAAGTGCTCATTCATACAGCAGCCTAAAGTCCCTATCCATGAGTAAAATATTAATATCAGGTTTGCAGTAAATATACTGAAGTAATAAGCTTGATACACTATATGAATAAACACACCCTTATTAAAATTCAGCCAATTTAATAATAATCTGGATCGAGCCACCAAGTTCTTAAAGAACTCCAGCACAGAGAGAGGAACAGAGAAATATTAACACATTATATAAAGCAGCAGTTTGGCAGGTCTGGACGCAGAATGGGCCACATCAGGTCCTGATTCTGCAGACAGAGAAACACACATGAGCACATCGCTCTCAAACACTGCAGGTTGTTCACCAGTCAGGAGCTGTGAAACAACAGCACGGATCTGTTGGGAAATAAAAAGTAAAAGTTATGTTGCGTTCTCTGGCGGACCTGGATCAGCTGTTAGCTGTAAACACACCACAGGGCTAACGCTAACGCTGCTATGTGGCTGTGTTTTAATGTTTTAATGACCGGGTCTGTTTGTTTTGGAGAGGAGACGACCTCGGAGGTAATTCGGCTCCAGGTAGAACCCGGTCAGGGCTCTGAAGTGGACCCAGAACAACTCATCAGCTGTTAGCTGTAAACACTAGCAGGACTAAAATTACGGTGCGGCTGTGTTAAAACTATAACTTAGCGCAACATCACTGCGCTGTAATAACGTTATGCTTTATTAAATGTTACATAATTAACAAAATAGCTATATAATGTCAGTCCAGTAACTGTTACCTGACAGCCGACCTGCCCCTCATTCTCCGGCGCTGACAGTAACTCAGCCTGCAGAATGAACGAAGGACTGAGGAGGACCCATGTGAGCGCTGGACGAGTCAACTCAACCCCAGAGACCCACAGTTGAGAGTCGTGAACTAATCAGTTCTGTTTGCTGTGCTGAAGGAGCCCATGCAGCTGCCGTGTGACGAGTGAACGCAAGAGTTCAAGATCCTTCACGCATGCGTGAAAATGAACGAATCACTCACTGAGACAACCCGTTCCTCCCGAGTCATACACACGATTAGGTCTTATGAACAAAACGTTCTTTGAACGACACAACACTACTTAATATTTGATATAATATCATGGTTGGTCAGAGAAAATGTAAAAATCTACTAGCATGTTAAAATATAATCCAGTATTTTATAATAAGCTATCCCCTTTAAAATTGACTCATAACTGTGTGTTAATGGTTTGTGTGTTTGACACAGAGTCCGGGTGTCTGACATTTCCTCATTCAGACTGTCGATATTAAGGAAATCCCAGTCTAGTAAATAATGAATGAGCAACACTGTATAAAATGTAATATCGTTAACGCATTGATCCTCCACTCCTGCGTTTTAGAGACAATCATGGTCCGCGTTGGCAGCATTCATATTTCTAGCTCCACCCGATTAAAATGGAGGCTCGCCCTTTATTTTACCCGTTGCCTTGGTGAATCATAGTATCGGAGCTCCATTGATGAGGCTTTCCCACGCACACGCTTCCATCAGGCTCAACATACTCAGAGTGAACTCCTTTAAACACCTGTTCTGAAACCAGAAACTCTGAGTTAGACAGCTCAGACTTGGTCAACCCAGGTTCAGGTCAGAGTTTGTTGAACCTGCTTTCTGAAACAGGGCCCAAGTCTCAAGTCTCTTGTTGTTATAATGAATGTTGTATCACCTGCTACATTCAAGAAGGTCGTTGCTAAAGCAAGAAGCAAGCTAACCAATGCTGGTGGCCAATGCTGAGCTAAACATGTTCACTAACCTCAGGTTACTAACCTATTTTGCGCTCAGTGCTTCTTTGTTTGAGTCTTGTATGAAGTTTTAAAGCCAAAGTTTATGATAAATGGCTCAGCAGCTGCCGCTGTTTGTTGTCCTCTCTCACGTGTGGCTGCGCGCAGCAGATGCTACGTGTTACGTAGGCAGGTTATAGGTAACGGAGGGAAGGAATAACAGCACGCTCATCAGACGTTTTCTAAAAAGAAACATCGTTCACAAGTCCCGCACCTTGAGTCCGAGTCGAGTCTGAAGTCTTTTGAGGACAGACTCAAGTCTGTTGAAGAATCAAGATAGTCACCACTGCTTATTTGTTGACATGCTCCTCATGTCTCAGGTCCTTATGAAAACATATCTAATTTCTTTACTGTACAGAGGTTTTGTTATCATTAGTAAGAGAATTTGTGTCTGAATCCTAACACAAACACAGAACACAGTCTGTAAAAAGAACAACTGTTCAACCAACTACATATGAATATTAAAGACTCACATATTCCGGTTCCGGCATGGCGACTGTGTTTGGCTTCGCCGCTGCAGCTGATTCTTTGTCCCGACTCGTTTTGTTTGTTTCCTGCGCTATATTGCTATTAAGTTTGTCAACAGATGTTGTGGTATCCAATATTTGTGCATTTGACTCATAACAGTCCAAAATAGCACTGTAGCAGCAGGACAGAGGGTCAGTGACCTTCTACGGGGAGAGTAGTGATTGGTGGTTATGTAGGGACTGAACCCTTCTATAGAATTTGACCTCTAACCCCTTGTTTTGGTACCTCAGAATAGTGCTGTGTAACGGTGGGAGACAGAACGGACCCAAACGCAACGCTGAGCGTTTGAAAAAAGTGGTTTATTGAGGAAAAAGGGGTTCGAGGAGGGGACAGGTGGAAAGAGGGGGAGAGGCAGACGAGGACGCGGGGAACCGAGTAGCTGGAGGAGCGGAAGGCGCTTAGGCTGGAGGCTTGAGGGAGGCTGGCAGACGGGGAGGAGAGGACGCGGAGACTGGGGACCAGGCGGGGTGCAAGAGGGGAAGCCGGAGGGAGTCGTGGAGGTGGCGAGAGGAGGAGGTAGGCGAGCTAGCCCGGCTGGCCGAGCTGGGAGGCAGAGGTGAGTGAACCTGGCAGGAGGAAACAGAAAGACAGGGTTAGTACGTAACGGGGACGTGAAGCAAAGGGAAAAAGCCAGAACGAAGCGGCAACACCAGGTCAGGAGCTGCGACGATCGAGCAAGGATGGAGTGGAAAGCCTGGGTAGAAATACTGGCCGTGATGAGGCTGATGGCTGGCAGGTGCGGCAGCTGGGGATGGAGGTTGACGAGGTGCAGGTGTGGGTAGCCAGCCGGGCTCTGGAGCAGAGAGGGAGAGAGCACAGAGAGAGAGAGAGAGAGAGGGCACAGGAGAAACCAGAATGTGAGGGAAAGGAGAAACAGGACACTCACCAACAGCCGGGCTGCCACCGCGACACTGCTGTACCCTTCTATGGGTTTGACCTTTTACTTTGCAGACTTACACCCTTCTCTGGTACCTAACAGATACCTAAACATATCCTATATAAGCTATGTTTGATGTACAGAGAGACAGAGTGGCCATCGCGCTGGGTCACTCTCCAAGCTGCTGCAGAACTTGTAATTGATGCTGAACTCTTTGATGTAACATTGTCTATGAAGGTTCTCAGTCATCCAGGTCATAGTTATCCAACAAAGGTTAAAGTCAAGGGCAACTGGACTTGGTTGAAGATACTGGAAGACGTTTCGTCCCTCATCCAAAGACAGAGAAGATGGATGGTTTGAAAGAGGTGTCAAGGAAGCATCTACACCAGGGTGGAGAAGCCGTCATTGAACAGAGGAGGGGGTCTACGCCACCACTTATCCCCCACTTACAATGCTGTCCTTTCATCACTTCCCAGGAAACTCAACAAACGTAACCTATTGGCCTCAGGTGAAGACACCAACGATGGTCGTTCAGTCTTGGCCACAGGTAGTCTTAACGACTGTAACGACTGTCGTCACAGCAACAAGGAACACTAACGAACCAGCAGTATCGCTGACCCGGGATAACGACCCCACTGAGGTTAAATAGCTGAGTTTCTCTGCCAGTCAGTCAGAACTGAAGAAGTCCTTTGGATGAGGGACGAAACGTCTTCCAGTATCTTCAACCAAGTCCAGTTGACCTTGACTTTAACCTTCGTTGGATATCTTTGATGTAATAAACTTTTATGATTAAGAACAGTGTCAAACGGATTTCTTCTCAACACATCATCGCAGCATTATTGTTCGGACACCACAGTGTGTACTGCATGGGTGTACGATCGCCAAACAATGCTGTTGATCCGATCCTCCATGGTGGAGTGTGGTGACAGATGTACCTGGAGTGGTACAGGTGAGTTTGCAGCCCTGTTCATACGTCCGTCTGGAAAAAGGGCTGGAAGGCAGGTTCATCTGAAAAACTTTTGAAGCTGGGGGTCTTTGACTGTGACCCCAGACCTTCCAGTCTTCGTTCTGTCTTCCCTGATGTCCCCAGGACTCCGGTCCCGGTGCCCTGGAGAAACCCTACCACTGGTCGCGGTGTGTGTTCCGTGCATCTGAGGTCGCTGCCGCAAGCCTCTTTCTCTGCTTCAGATGTTCCTGCACCACTCAGGATGGGTCTGATCAATGCCCATTCAATTGCAAACAAGTCTCTTTTGCTCAGTGATTTATTTATTTTCAAAAACATGGACTTCATGTTGCTCACGGAGACTTGGCAACGGGATATGGAATACTATCACTTGAATGAGCTCTGTCCTGTGGACTGTAATTTTATCAACACGCCAATGCTGCGTTCCATTTACCTCGGAACTCGGAGGTCGGAGCTGGGAATGACAGCACACCCGAGTTGAAAACGACGTCGGAAAACCTCGCTCGACCAGCTGTTTGTTTACGACTAGCCAGGTTAGCTATTGATACGCCGGTTGATTAAAAAAACGCATTGTGCGGTATTTCCTCACACTAAACACTGTAGCAACACGACCACAGACAGCTGTTGGACAGCACTTTGTGTACAAACATTTCTATGATGTTTTCAATGCAGGAATTTAATAGTTTTTATACTGCAGTATCTGTACTTTTATTACAACACCGGTTGTGGTTCTGATCCGCGGTCTTTAGCAGCTTGTGACAGCTGGAAGCAGATTAATAATAACATGCAACATGTTGATCAGCAGCAACTTACCGACTGATGTTTTTACCTTCAGCTGCAAACAACAAACAGGAAGCGACACCAAACCATCCGCCGTTACTATGGAGACCTAACACTCTCTGCTCTGATTGGCTGTCCGGCCCTCTCTCATTAAAACATTCACCTTTACCTGCAGCTGGTTGAGTATAGAAATACTAGCAGTACTACTACAGATACTACTCAGGTTTACTAGGTTTCTGGTTTCAGAGCGTTTCAACAAGAAGCTGAAAATGTTTTTAAGATAAACTTTACAGTATGCACTTCCTGTCGTCATTTCACAATAAAGTCTGCTGCTGCCTTCACATTAAAACGCTTTTATTCTGAAAGGCATACAGGAAGTGTTGTTAGTGTGCAGCTTTGATCAGTAACTTCCTGCAGTAAATAATAATAATAATAATGTGATAAAAGAGCAAAGTTCAGTTACTGTAGTGGAAACTCTGGAAACACAACCAGTCCCGTTTTACACATGAACTGTTTGTCAAGTCATTTAATCCAGCAGAAGATTCTGCTGATCGATAATCAATTCTTTACAGTCCAAGCTGGAAACTTCTGTTTCTCTCTGACTCTGCTTCAGTTAGAAAAGTTTAGTAAAAGTTTTAGTAATGTCTTTAATCATATTACATTTTCTTTATCTCTCTTTTTCTTTCTCTTGTTGTTGAAATAAATGAATCTGACCTGCCTGATGCTGGATTCGTATTCTCACCATATAACAAACAAGCTGCCTGACCTTATTTATAAACACATAATTACAACTCATAGAAATAGAAAAAAAGTTGTTTAAATTATTTGCCAAACGTTTTTAATATATAATGACAATATTTATCCCAAAGTATCCAATTTCTATCAAGGAGAGTATAGCTGATATTCAGGGTTGGGCAGTAACGGATTACATGTAACGGCATTACGTAATCGGGATACAAAAATATATGTTATTCCGTTACAATACAGTAAATAAAGATCAGATTAATGGAACATTTGTAAAAATGGGGATTACACATAGGGATTACTTTAAACACAAAGTTTCCATTAAACGGAAAGTGGAGTGCTATTTTCTATTTACACGTTTCCTGTAAAAACACACAGCTAGTGAGGGATTTGTCGCAGACTGATCGGCGTGTAGCCAGTAGTTGAATGTATTTATGTCTCCACCCAGTCATGCAGACTCTTATTTAGACTGATTCCAGCTCTCAGGGAGTGAATACGGCAGCCGGACCCAAGCACAGACTCCAAAACTGACTGAGACCAGTTTGACTACTGGGAACACAGTACGAAGCTGGTTTTCTTGCTGGTTTGGCTCTTGTCACCCGGGGATGAGTCAGTTAATGAGGCAGTGGTAGGTCATGTTCATGTCGTGATCAGCGGGAGGCTCCTGAGCGCAGTTTCGTTGCCCCCTTGCCTGGCGCCGCTCACCGCAATTATTCCCCACCCAACCTCCGGTGCTTAAGGTGTAACATTAAACCTAAACACATACTCCGGTGCTCTGAGTGGTAGTCCGGGCAGAATAAGCTAATTTGACCAGCAGTTGCAGGCTAACTGAGCTAATTAGATAATGGCGACTACAATGACTGAAATAAGATGCTGATGAGCAAATCAGCTCGAGCATAACTTCCACTAAATATATACTTCACACCAGCCATGCAAGAAAGCACTGTGTACAACAATCTCTAACTAAAACTTTACAGTAGAGAAACAATCCTGAAGTAAAGAAGAGATGTCAATGGATAATGGCTTTCCCAGTCACAACAATTCATGTTTGCATTCAAGAACAGATCACGAAGAGCTCTCCAAGTTCGCTTGATCATCACCTTATGATCACAGTGGTCTGAATTAGTTTCACCAGAAAGGACATGTTCTGAGCTGCATAAGGTCAGAAACTGCTGCTGGAGCATGCAGAAGATCAACACAAAGCCAAGGGACACAGTGAGAAAATAGCCATTACAAGAAGCTGAAGAGACCCAGAGTTAGGGTTACAGTTTTGGATTTATTTATGCACTTTCAATTAATAAAAATATTAATTGAAAGTTTTTTTACATGTTTATTTACAGCATTAAATGTTGAAATGTATATTGAAACAGGTTGTATATTAACTTATTGTCAGAAAACTGGTAGTTCTATGTAAAATCAGACATTGAGCAACCCCATATCGCCAAAATGGCGTGATCCTTCTTTCGCTGCGAAGCTTCGACAGTGAGATTCTGAGTCGATTCAGGCTCCGCCCATTGAAGCATCGAATCTTCGACTATTCGGGGTCAGCCCTAATATACAAGAAATCCCCCTCTCAGCCCTTGCGGGGTGGTATGTGTCATCCTCCAGCTCGGGTCCTCTACCAGAGGCCTGGGAGTCTGAGGGTTCTGCGCAGTATCTTAGCTGTTCCTAGGACTGCACTCATCTGGACTGAGACCTCTGATGTTTTACCTGGAATCTGCTGTAGCCACTCTCCCAGTCTGGGGGTCACGGCCCCCAGTGCTCCGATTACCACTGTTGCTCTTACTCTCCACATCTTTTCTAGCTCCTCTGTCAGCCCTTGGTATTTCTCAAGCTTCTCGTGCTCCTTCTTCTTGATGTTTCTGTCGCTTGGGATCGCCACATCTATCACTGCAGCCTTCCTCTGCTGTCGATCTACACGATGTCTGGTTGGTTAGCCATCACCAGTTTGTCAGTCTGGATCTTGAAGTCCCACAGGATCTTAGCTCGGTCATTCTCACCTACCTTAGCAGGTGACTTCCAGCATTACTCATGGCAGATGTTCCTGTACACTATGCCAGTATTCAGTAGTGGTATTCACTAAGCCCTTCATCTTTGGGGGACATCTTCCTGATGTACTGGATCTTTGTCGTTTCATCCTGGACAGTGGTCTTGACACTCACTAGCCCTCGGCCTCCCTCGCTACGCTTGGTGTACAGTCTCAGGGTGCTGGAACCTCTCAGCTGCCATCATGGTTGAAATGATTTTTTCAATCATTTGCACCACAAACCATACAAGATATGTGGCACCTGTTTCCAGCTGTGTTCATGGATGTTCTGAACGTGGCTCAACCCTACTTATTCAGGTCCTCTCTTACTGTAAAAATGCAGTAGCTAAAGTAATAAATTAGAAAAAGAATGATTAAACAGTAAATTCAAAATGACAGTGCAGCTGCAGTACACTGCAAGATACAAGTCAGGAAGAATGTGGGCTGTATTTGAAACCGCCTAAAATTCTGCTGATTTGGCCAAAATGTAGCATGTAGTACGCAAACAAAAGGAAAATCTGCAGTTTGACAAAAATACCCAGAGGTAGAGAGATGATGTTTACACAAAAACATTACATGGATGCAGAAAAGAACCCGTTTCTTTCAGTCCGTGAAAATGACTCCACCTCACTTTCAAGTAAGGAGGAATGATCAATATATCATTACTGTATATGTATGTCAGCCATGATAAGAAGGAAGCAGGTTTGAAAGGGACAGAGTAAAATGGGTCGCTGGATAAGTAACGGAGGAGAAGAAGTATCACATTATAATATTTTACAGAAAGATCATTTGAGAGTCATGGAACAACACAATATCATATAATATCATCAGGTACCGAGAGACGACAAGAAACACCAAGTTCACCACAGTGTGTTGTTATACAGTGTCTCAGAGCTCAGTACAAAACCCACAGTTCAACCACCAGTGAATAAGTCCTTATCTTAGTTTACATCTCCACAAGAGTCCATATCTAAATCTAAACCTCCTCTTCTGGATCCCAGCAGGCATACAAAAAAACCTCACTTTAAATTCAAAACACAAGCTTTGTGATTCTCTGACAATAAGATAAAAAGGATAAAACAGATTAAACAGGAGATTAAAAGTGCAGCAACAGTACATTGTAAGACTATGGGATGTGTTTAAAACCACCTACTACACTAGCAGTACAACTGATTTGGCATAAATGATAATAATAAACACATGTTAACGGGACAACGGCTGTACACAAAGGCAGACGTGATTTTACAAGATAACTTTAGTTATGAATTGGTCCTTTTAAGTAAATTATCAGGTTTCTATCAGGGAGATTGGAGCTGATTCTTGGGTATCTGTTGTAGAAATCAGCAATTTATTGGTTGGTTTACTAACATTATAATGGAAACCATGAAAACCAATTTAATAAGTTATTATTTCCTTGATGATATATGAATCTAATATAAAGTAACCTGTGACCCTGAAGCCACAGCTGCTCCCTCAGGTAAGGAGAGCAGCAAGACGTCCCTACATGCTGCCATGGTGAGTCCACATGAGCTGGACCTGCAGGTCTCTGCAGGGCTGCAGGTTTGTGTTTCCTGCTTTAGTTCAGCAGAGTGCGCTCAGTCCACTCAGCAGAAGGCCTTCAGTAATGCAGTGCTGGCTCCCTCTAGTGGTCACTACAGGAAGCACCACCAACAGAGCTGATCACGTGATGAAACATCAGCTGGAACCAATCTCTGTCAGACCCGCTGCTCGTCACAAACTCCCAAAGAGAAACAGAAGAAAGAGACGAAAGAAGACACAGGAAGAAAGCAGCGTAGAAATCCATCAGAGGACATCAGCTTTCAGGACTCTTCACAAACACAGCAGCAGCTTTCTGTCTGACTTCTCTTCTGGAACGTCCTCTGTGCACACTGACAACATGAGAAACTGCTTTCTATGGAGATTTCTATTCTACATGTCAGTGAGGAGTTTACTGTCAACATCAGAGTCAGCAGGAATCAGCAGCCTTGGACTGACTGAGAGGAGCATTAGAGGAACCTTCACACGTTAAACTCACATAAAGAAACTGAAGGGAAAAAATGGATTGACTGTGTTTAGTTCGTGATGGGGGAGTAGGGCTGGGCAATATGGCTCACATACAATATCTCGATAGACACATTTTGTCATGATGATCTTATAGAATATGATCCACTGCTGCAGATTAAACTGCCCAACAGGACATAATGAGTTCATAACTACTTAAAGTAAATATTGCTGTACTTCTTGCATACTTTTCCCTTCTTAAGGTTTAGAATGGAGACAAGGTTGGGAGGATTAAAATCAAAATGTACAATTACTTCTTGAAAATGTCCCACAATATAAAAATAATATAATCTGACTACTTTTAGTTACGTTTAAGGCGCTTTCACACCCGTAGTTCGGTTCATTTGGACCAAGTGGAAACAATGATACTCTGCTGCATTTCAGTTCTGGTCGGGTTCACACTACAGTTTTAGAAACAAACCAAAAGAAGTAACCATGACGTTACACAGACTTACAGGTGACTTGTTGATTGGACAGATTCATCAAGACCCACGTGGGGAAATCAAACTCCGGTGACTGACAGAAGTTTGTGCTTCTGATCTGTATCGCAAAGAGCTCACAAATTAATAATTTATTATAAGCATGATTAGTAACGTTAGACCGCAGATCAACCACATAGCCTGTTATGAATAATAGGCTACGGTAAAGACAGGACATGTAGCATGCTACAGAAATAATTCAGGGCTTATTAGCCTATAGTACACCGTGGTATCGCTGTCACACGTTTTATGGACTGAACTGACGAGGTAAACAGAATACAACTTGCCCTCAGATTTCAACCCACTAATCAGGGAAAATACCCGCGCTGGCTAGTTTAGTTACCAAATTATTTTCATAATATAGCGGCTTATACAGATCAGTTATAAGATCGCTGAAGACACTTCGTGGTCAGCAGATGGATTTATTAGTGGTTTAGCATTGGAAATAATGCTCAGATCACATCTCTGCTATCATAAAATCCTGTGTTTGGTTCATTTGCTTTCACACCACTTCTGGTGCGCACCCGAGTTCGATTGCCTTTGCATTACCTGCCGAGCCTTCCCCTTTAAGGAAGGGGGCTTTTTGTGTCTTTCCTAAAGTACTTGCTCCTCCCTCCCCCACCAACTTTTACCGTTCACCTGGAAGATCCGAAACCACTTTGCACAGAGGGGTAGTGGGTTGGTAAAACCTCAAACACAGAGTGAGCATCGATGCCGGCTTGTTGAATGTGTGTAACACCCTTTGCTGCACGATGGGGAACCTTTGTTTCAAATATGAGTTCCGTGTGACTATGCAAGTAAACATGTAGGATTTTCAAATCCTGAATATCAACATACACAGGTTAACAACGTAGCCTAAAGGTTATATTGTGTTAAAAATAAAAAAAATAAAACATTCTGAGAGAACAGCAGTTTTTTAATTGAATCATATTCATCTCAAGTGGAAATCTTCAGCCAAAACAAAAGCACATTAATTGACAGAGTGGTATCACAGAACAATCAACAAAGGCATTAAAGAAAAAACATTTAAATCTTAAACAGTTTTATTTTCTTTAATATAATGTTTGATTTATATTTCTGAATGTATTTGTGTTGTCTTTTTAGAACATTTGCATCTGTGGATGTAATATTTTCCTTATAGGATAAATATATAGCCTAGTCTTTTACAATCAGTATCAATCTCTTTTTCATAAATTAATAGCTGAACCAGTCAACGTCTTAAAGAATCATTTTAAATCCAACCAAAATAAGTTAGTACATATCAAAATACTGCAAATGACAAATGGTTTCAGTTTTGTTCTTGTAGAACACTTTTCCTCAACATCAATCTTGAATCGTAATACACCTGGTGTGTGTTTGATAAAGGTAGCCATGATAGCAGTGAGTAGTGAGTGACGTCAGACCCTATTTCAACTAGGGAGAGTGAAGATCATCCCAAAGGTGGCCGCTGTATTTTACACCTTACGAGTTAATTAAAGGAACTGGATTTGGCTGTGGGGGTGACTCCGACCAGAGTACACTCTGTGACGGAGTGGAAGTGGGGAGGGTCTAGTTTCTGAAAGGCCCGGAGTCTAGCGGGTTTGTTGGGAAATTCATTCTTTCCCGGCATATGTGGAGTATTTACATTACTTTAGTCAGCTATAAAGGGTGAAGATAAGCTCAGGCTGCAGTATAATAATTACTAAAAGCTGTATGTTCTGCCACAGAAAAGAAGAATGCTTGTTTAAGGTTACTACAGTATTCTACTCTTCACAGCAGAGTTAGTCCAGACTTTGAAAAGCAGATAGCAGTTACAAGGCAGGCTAAAGTCAATTAAAATAGCCTTAAAACGGAGGTATCCCAAATACGTTTCAAAGCTGGAAGCTGATAATAATTAGAGCAATCAAATGAATGTTTTCTTGCTGTACTTTTACTGTGTAATTACTGTTTTGTTGTTGTATTTTTAACTAGTAAAGCACCTTGGTCAACCGTGGTTGTTTTGAGCTATATAAATAGAATTGATATTGATACTGAATAATCACGTTTACTTTTTTGTGCCTGTCATAGTGAAAAAATCACAGTGACATAGAGCTGCTTTTCACAGTCTGGATCAGCTCTGCTGTGAAGAGTAGAAGACTCTGTGGTAACGGTACATACACAGGGACTTTTTTTATTTTCTGCGGCAGCACAACTCACAGCATTTTAGAAGCTATTATATTACAACCTAAGCTTATCCGCACACTTTACAGCTGAAACAAGTAAAGTAACTTTGTCTCAGTGTACAGGCGGTCCCGAGGACCAATCAACTGCTCCCCAATGCATGTCACATCAATGTCTGACATCAGCGTCCGAAAGTGCCATGGCAACACAATGTTAGCTATCAAGTTAACAATCTATACAGTAAAACACAGCGGACCAGCCATGCTGTCCACATTTTTGGCACACAGGATGACACAGATGATCAAGGCACCATGTTTCTGCCTTGTTAGCAATATTGCTAGCAAACAAAATTCAACCTGCCTCTGAGCTTTCAAAATGTTAATAGCCAGAACGATCCAGAGGGGCAAACGGACCGTTTTATGCACATACAGTGGGATTATTCAGTTACTGTGGCTGACCATTGGACCGATAGTGTGAGCATGCTCAGTTTGAGTTGGAATAAAACAACAAGATTTCTGAAATTCTCATCCTGCTTCGCCTCTTACCCACCCTTTGAGGGCGAAGCCCATACTAAATAGAACACAAGTTACATCCAATCTCAAGCCCATTTATACACAACGTAAGACTGTGGTGTTGGCTAAACCCACTAGCAAAAGCCTTAGAGGGCTGCACACTTATAGAATCTGGATCGTTTCATACAGATGCTAAAGACCACATATTGAAAAGGCGTACAGATGCTGAAGTCTACCTTGTGCGTAGGATAAAATTTCTTTAAATACAGATACGTTCATTGGCATATACTGGTGTCGCATGTGTGAGCAAATGTATGTGTGGTGGGAAAGCGTGTTAAAAGTATCAATTGTATGAGTCTCAGTGCAGCTATGTAATATTCAGCTATATACAGTAATATTCAAAATATTGAAAGATGATTACATTTTAATGTGCTCATGAAGTTATGACATCAACATCACACTTCATAGAAGTATAATGAAAAAGCTTTTGTGATGTTTAAACATTTGTGTAGACCTTGTTTTCTACACAGTTGTCTGCTCACACTGATGTTCCCTTACTTCATTCATTCATTTACTGCTTTACAGCTGCTGTTAGTTTACCGAATCTGTACCGCAGCGCTGCCAGGACTCCTTCATCTTTGTCCACTTGATGTTTTATCCTATGCAGTTTCTGGACCTTCTCTGCGTCTCCTTTCTCCTTCATCTTCTCAATCAGGAAGTCCAGGTGGACATGAGTGGACAGTGAATCAACATTCAGGGCGATCTGATCCAGTTTGACAACAAGCTTGAAGGACTTTTCCAACATCTGATCTTTTTCTTTCTGAAGTTTTTCCATTTGCTTTTCTAAAGTTTCCAAAAGGCTTGTTGTCTCCTCACATCCTGCTTTACCTCTTTCATACTTCTCTTTCACATCTTGCTGGGTCTTCTGGACTTTCCTTGTCTTGGTCACATAGATCCAGTTTTCTTTCACATGATCTGATACAGGACACTTCCTGGTACATGAAGTGCAGCGGCCATCTTTCATGACCTCACAGCTTTCTGGACTCAGGGCCACAGTGCATCCAGGATAGTGACAGTTCTCCTCACAGACTGTACAGCAGACAGCTCCATTAAACAATAACCATTCCCCACCAGTGATTTCTTCTTTTTCTTTGTAGACCTCATCAACTTCTACAGTGAACTCTTCATTTCTCTTCATCTCTTCTTCATGTTTCTTCAGAGCTTCCTGAGTCTGTTGGTTTTCTCTCTGTTTCTGTTCAGTGAACTCAACTCTCTCTTGCAGGTTTTGGACGCAGGCTGTCAGTCTGATTCGTGTCTTCAACACTTCAACAGTTGTCATCAGATTCTGAGGCGCAGTTTTTTTCAGGAAGTCTGTAAATTCGTTCATTCCTTCCATTGTTAAGTCCCATGCACCTTTTAAAGCAACCTTATTCTTCTTTGTTTTCTGTTTTCTCTGGTGGTTATTGAACATAAAATGAACAGGCTTCTTCTCCTCATCTTTGGCACATTTAATTTTTGCCTCTTTCAGAGCTAGTAGAACATTTTCAGGTGTCAGACCATCTGAGTGTGTGATGAGAGCAACAATGTTCTTCTCCATGTCTTTTCCAAACAGAGACACCACTGAATCAAAGATGTACCTCAGTCGGTCACTCAGTCGATTCTCAGTTGCTTTCAGCACCAGACCCACTGCATTAACCTCATGAACTCCGTCCTCTGAGCGGAACCAGTCTAATAATCTTTGACTGATGATGACGTCATGTTCGATCCCTCTGGTGTTTCCGTATCCAGGAGTATCGATGATGGTCAGAGAGTAGGGCAGAGTTTCACCTTCAAAACCAAAGATCTGGTACACGATCACATCTGATGTCTGACTCTCTGTTTGGCTTCTTTCCTCGTCCTCGTTCTCCTCATCCTCTTTCTTCTTCTCGTCCTCTACGATGTGAAACCAGACATCATCCTCCCACTTCACTCCCATGGCGTAGTTGACCAGAGCGTTGACCAGAGTAGATTTTCCTGTTCCTGTTTCACCCACAAGCAAGATGGTTTTGTTTATCTTGTTCACATTTCTTTCACCAAAAGTCATTCTTCTTAGAGATCCAATGTTCTCTTTCTTTGGTCTCAGCTGGTAGACAGCAGGAGGTCCTGATTGGATCAGAACTTTGCAAGTGATGTCGTCATATTTGGGTGATGTGTTGGTATTCCTGTAGAAAAAAACACATTATTTTAAAAGCTTCTGTTAGTTGAGTGAAATTACTAAAATTGCTGTACCTGCTTCCAAATGTAAAGGGCCTCTTTTCCTTCTCTTTCAAACCATCTGTCCTCCCTTTCCAAAATATGAACTTATTGTCCTCGAAAGAGTGTCCCTTATTCTTCAAACTGCTGAGTCTAATAAAATGCATGTATGAAACACTTAGGTGAGATCCTGCCAGTGGATACAAGAAAAGGGCCATACAATGTTGACAGCAGCTACAGAAGGAAACAATCATCTCCCGTGAACAATATCACCGCTCGTGTCCTGGAGACGCCATCTCGTGCGTAAATGGACTACCCAAGACACATAAAAAAGGAGCCCCATTAACAGCAGAATAAACTCAGTTACCTACAACATTGCCAAACACATACAGTATCTACTGTCCTGTGCCCCTTTGATCTGCAACACGCCTCACCATCCATAAAACTTCATAGACTTTTTAAAGTAAAAAACTTTTTAAAGTTTGAAGACTGAAACTGAAAAAACAAAACCTTGAACGAATGAATTTACCTCAGCCTAGAACAGATTTAAGACCTGCTGGATTTCTGTCTGAACACCATCTATTTCCAGTACAAACGGGGGATTCTACAGACAGTAGCATGGCTGTTCCATGGGCTCACCAGTATCAAATATTTTGGCCAATATCTACATGGAAGAAGTAGAAAGCAGAACTCCTTCAGAGGAACAGCACCAAGCCACTGGTACAGATATGTGAATGACACACATATAAAACCCAGGAAGTGCAAGTCTTCACAAGAGAAGCCTTTGAACACATTGAAGAGGGCAGTAGCCTGCAACGTTAAGTAGGGCTGGGCAATATGTACAATATATCTGAATGTTATAATACTTTAAGGCTAAGGATAAACGTAAATACAGTAAGAGGTCACTAAGATTAACGTTGAGTCAGTGTGTACATATGCAAAAACAATGTCGGACACCGTAGTTTTCTCTGGACCCCTGCCAAATCTGACCAGTGATGACATGTATAGCCGCATGTCGTCATTCCGCCACTGGTTGTCAAGGTGGCGTCCAGCAAACGATGTGGGCTTTGTTGATCATTGGCAGACTTTCTGGGGAAGACCTGGTCTGATTCGGAGAGACGGCATCCATCCAAGTTTATTAGTGGACCAAATCCATGACAACCCAGAGTTGAGACCAGGAGGCAGAGTCGCAGTCTAACACACTTCTCTGCCCTTCTTTTTCAGCAGTTACCCACCCAAAACCCTACGCAGAGTCGCAGTCTAACACACTTCTCTGCTCCTCCATTTCAGGAGTTACTTAGTGAAAATCCTATAGTGACGGTGTCTGCCCCCCGACCATCAAAATTATTTAAATCAAAGGTAAACAGAAGAAAAACAAATGAATAGGAGAGTTAAATGTCAACTCTTAAACATCAGATCTCTCTCTTCTAAAGGTGTACTAGTAAATGAACTAATGTCCGATTATGATATTGATTTATTTTGTCTTACTGAAACCTGGCTGGGTGATGGAGAATATGTTAGCCTAAATGAATCCACCCCTCCCAGTCATATTAATACTCACATTCCTCGAGGCACAGGCCGAGGAGGTGGAGTTGCAGCTATCTTCGACGCTAGCCTACTAATCAGCTCTAAACCTAAACTAAACTATAACTCATTTGAAAGCCTTGTTTTCAGTCTTTCGGCCTGTACTCTGAATTCTTATCTGAATTTGCAGAGTTTTTGTCAACTTTAGTCCTTAAAACGGACAAAGTTATTATTGTAGGGGATTTTAATATTCATGTGGACGTTGAGAATGACAGCTTTAGTACTGCGTTTATCTCTCTGTTAGATTCCATTGGCTTTTCTCAGAGTGTTCATGAACCGACTCACTGTTTTAAGCACACACTCGACCTTGTGGTATTGAAATTATTTAACAGTGTTCCCACAAATGTAAATGCTCCGTACTTGTATAGCGCCTTTCTAGTCTTTTCAACCACTCAAAGCGCTTTTACACTACATCTGCATTCACCAGTCACACACATTCATACACTGAGCCTAAGTGCTCAAACGGAAACTAACATTCACACTCACTGGCGCTGGCGGAATAGCCGGAATTTGCCAGGGGCAAATCGGGGTTCAGTATCTTGCCCAAGGACACTTCGACACGCAACCAGGGGGAGCCAGACCGCCGACCTTCCGATTAACGGCCAACCCGCTCTACCTCCTGAGCCACAGCCGCCCCAAGTCAAGAATCCCTCTTTGTCCGACCACTGTTTGATAACTTTTGAGTTTGTACTGCTGAACTACACGCCATTGAGAAAAAATTTTATACAAGATGTCTGTCTGCTGTAGCAAAATTTAAGGATACGATTCCATCAGCTCTAAATTCTTTATCAAGTCACAAAGTAACAGCGGACTCTTATGCTAATTTCAGTCCCTCCAAAATCGATCATCTTGTTGATAGTGCTGCAGGCTCGCTGCGAATGACACTTGACTCTGTAGCCCCTCTAAAAAAGAAAATACTAAAACAAAGACGTGGTATAATACTGAAACTCGCAAATTAAAGCAAATATTGCAGAAACTGAGGAATTGGTGTTCCAGCAAACTAGTCATGGAGTTCCACAAGGATCTGTCCTCGGACCATTCCTGTTCACTTTATATATGCTTCCTTTAGGCAATATTATCAGGAAATATTCCATAAACTTTCCTTGTTATGCAGATGATACTCAATTATATCTATCGATCAAGCCAGATGAAACTAATCAGTTAGCTAAACTTCAAATGTGCCTTCAGGATGTTAAAACCTGGATGACCTGTAATTTTCTAATGTTAAACTCAGATAAAACTGAAGTTATTGTTCTGGGGCCTAAGCACCTCTGTGACACATTATCTAAAGATATAGTTTCCCTTGACGGCATCGCCCTGGCCTCCAGCACCACTGTGAGGAATCTTGAGTTATCTTTGATCAGGACATGTCATTTAAGTCTCACATTAAGCAAATTTCAAGGGCCGCCTTTATTCGCCTACGTAATATTGCAAAAATCAGGAACATCCTGTCTAAAACCTGTGGAGTCTGGATCTGTGGTTGCGAGTCATCTGCTGCCCCCATGTTCCTGCTCGACACACTCTGCTACAATTATTGTTACTAGTCCTATCGTTATTATTATTGCTATTATAATCATTAACATTACGAATATTATCATTAACATTACTGTAAATATATGTACCATTTTTCATTTAGTCTATAGCAACATCACCTTTACCGTCTGTACTGTGTATATTGTGTAGGCTGCCTCCCTCCCCTCTCTCTCTCCTTCCATCCCTCTCTCTTTCTCTCTTGCCCTCTCTCTCTCTCTCTGTCTCTCCCCCACTCTCTCTCCTCACCCCAACCGGTCGAGGCAGATGGCCGCCCACCCTGAGCCATGGTTCTGGTTTCTGCCTCCTAGTGCTTGCTCTTGGTGGGAATTGTTGGGCTTCTGTAAATAACATCATAGAGTAACGTCTAGACCTGCTCTTTTATGAAAAGCGCTGTGAGATAACTGTTGTTGTGAATTGGTGCTATATAAATAAAATTTAATTTAATTTAATTTAATTCACTCTATTTTTCTTACTCTTGATGTGCTATCACTTTGCACTTTTCTCACCTTTCTACTAGAATCTGAAGGCCGGCTAAGCGTTCTCAAACAACTGGGTGTGTCCCCCACCCACTGAAAACAACCTTTTTGTCTTGGTAATTTCAGCTGGGTGCAGTCAGTCCTGTTACTTGTCCTCAGTGACATGAACGTTCACTTAGACAAATCATACTAACAAACAAAAAAAACCCCTCATCTTTTCCGAGAACACTTCCTCTTATAACACCTCTAACCTCTAACATGCACTTCCTGTGCTCTTCTTCTTCTATCTTCTTACGATTCTTTTGTATTGATTGCACTATTCATTAATTCTTACTTCCTCCCCTAGGTATTTCTCATTTTGATGCCATTTGTGCTAATAGCTCTCACTAGTAGTTTTTGCTGCTCTTATATCTATTATTCCTCGTAGATCTCTTTGTTGTTCCTCAAATGTAAGTCGCTTTGAATAAAAGCATCAAATGAGTAAATGATAATGAAACACTGGCTGTGTTCGAAACGGAGGACAGTTTGCCTCACTGCCTCGCTAACAGACAGTTGCCTCAGAAGGCATCGCTTTCATGTGAAGGCGTCTCTGGTAACATTGGTTTCGAACAGCTTTCTAGGGCAGCACTTACAGCAACGTGGGACATCAGCACGCCGCATTGCGTCTCTTCTGGCTGTCAAATTGACGCTAGCCTTAGCATCAGCTAACTAGCTATTGAAAAGCCAAATGGCTAACAGACGGCTCCAAAATTAAACATAACAATCTTGATTGGTTACAGTCATGGGCTAAAATGATAGTTCAATGTTTAGTTCTTGCTCGTTTTTTAAAAATCAAAGCGATAAAACTACTGAAAACCTTTAAAAACGTATTTTTGTACCATTTTTTGTAAGCAGCCGCAGCGGGAGCAGCAGCGGCGGTGGCAGCAGGCGTGCTGGTTTATGAGTAATAGGCAGCATCAAGTCACCATCGATGGTGCCTTCAAAACTGGCCATTAGGGGGCAGTTTTAAAGGTAACTTTTGAGAAAGGAAGAGATCATTCGAGCCGCTGGGAGTCAGAGATGCTCACAAGTCTGAGCTGGAGTCCAAGTCAAGTCTCAAGTCTCTCGTGGTTATTATGAATGTTGTATCACCTGCTGCGTTCAATCCAGGTTGCTAATAAAACTGCATAGCTATAAGGAATACTGTAAGTGTAACCTGTTTTTCATTTACAGAGCACAACCATGTAATGTGCAATGAAATCATTGACGGCTTATTAAATACTGTAAGTCAACACACTCCCCAGACTCTTAAACCCAGTGTAAGTTATAACTAAATAAAGCTGTGACGTTGCATAATCAACAATAAAGCTGTAACCTGTTTTTAACTTACAGAGCACAACCATGTAGCCTAATGTACAATGCGTCTAAAATTAATGACAGCTTACAAACTACTGTAAGTCAACAAACCCTGTTGACTCTCAAACCCAGTGTAAACTTAACTAAATAAAAGTTACATGGTCAACAATAAAGCTGTAACCTGTTTTTACCTTACAAAGCACAACCATGTAATGTGCAATGCAATCAATGACTAGTAAGGTAACATTATAACTAAATAAAACTGTAAGGCTACATGATCAACAATAAACCTGGAACCTCTTTCTAGCCAACGGTAATAATTAACGTGATGGCAGCCAGTGGGACGTAATGATTACGTTAATCGACCACCACAAGTTTGGCAAGTAAACAAACGCTTGTTCATCTTTTCATAATGAATTTCAGTCGGAGTTAACCTCTTGTAGGTCGTAGCTGAAGCAAGAAGCAAGCTAACGTTCGATGGTCAGTGCTGAGCTAAACATGTTTACTCACCACAGGTTACTAACCTATTTGCATTTAGAGTTTCTTTGTTTGGGTCTTGTTGTATTAAGTTTTAAAGCCAAAGTTTGGATGAATGGGCGAGCAGCTGCCGGTGTTTGTTGTCCTTTCTCACGTTTGGCTGCAGATACGTGTTACGTAGGAAAGTTATAGGGAGGGAATAACAGCAGAAGTTTCCTAAAAAATAAACATTATTCACGAGTCCCGCACCTCGAGTCACAAGTCGAGTCTGAAGTGTCTGAGTGTCTAACTCAAGTGGGAACTCTGGTGGGAACAGCACTTGATAACTCACTGTCCTTTTAAACACCTTCTGAGACAGCAGTTTAGCCCGTTTCCTCTGTGTTGTTGTAGAAACGTAGTAAAAGTAAAAGCAATCTAGTGTATGCGGTCCAATTACAGTGAGTAATGCACAGACCTGTATATTGGGGAGACTAAACAACCACTACACAAACGCATGGCTCAACACAGAAGGGCCAACTCCTCAGGTCAAGACTCTGCTGTCTACTTACATCTGAAGGACAGAGGACACTCGTTTGAGGACCACCAGGTGCACATTTTAGACAGAGAAGATGGATGGTTTGAAAGAGGTGTCAAGGAAGCATCTACACCAGGGTTGAGAAGCCATCACTGAACAGGGGAGGGGGTCTACGCCACCACTTATCCCCCACTTACAATGCTGTCCTTTCATCACTTCCCAGGAAACTCAACAAACGTAACCTATTGGCCTCAGGTGAAGATACCAACGATGGTCGTTCAGTCTTGGCCACAGGTGGTCTTAACGACTGTAACGACTGTCGTCACAGCAACAAGGAACACTAACGAACCAGCGGTATCGATGACCCGGGATAACGAGCCCACTGAGGTTAAATAGCTGAGTTTCCCTGCCAGTCAGTCAGAACTGAAGAAGTCCTTTGGATGAGGGACGAAACGTCTTCCAGTAGCTTCAACCAAGTCCAGTTGCCCTTCATTTTAACCTTCGTTGGATAGAAACGTAGTATTACTCACATTGCCATGGTAACAGCTTGACAGCAGCTTGAGGATGCAGCAGCTTATTGGTTCTCTGGATGAAAGAAAAACAAGTCAGTGACCTCCTGTCAGCTGTGCTGCTGTTATCAGCAGCTGTCAGTAGATACTCTGTGCCAGGCTCAGTAGCATTCTCACATGATTTCTGATTCTGATGACATGAAGTGAAAGATTTGATTTTTAAACAGAAACAGCTTCACTTTCCACAGATGCATCCCCATATTTTCTGAGTTAAAACTGTTCACAAATTCTGCTGCATTTACTGAGGAAATATGTCTATTTGCTGAATTTAAGCTGGAAAATGTTTAGTGTCTCTCGGGCTTTCAGCATTATTGGACTCTGAATGAAAACTTAATTAAAGAAAATAATTATTTATTAAATATTATGTACAATTTAATTCTAATGTTATTCTATCATAAGAAATGATAAATCATATATGAAGGTGTGGTGTCCGAACAATAATGCTGCGATGATGTGTTGAGAAGAAATCCGCTTGACACTGTTCTTGATCATAAAAGTTTATTACATCAAGGAATTCAGCATGAATTACAAGCTCTGCAGCAGCTTGGAGAGAGACCCAGCCCGATAACCACTCTGTCTCTCTGTACATCGAACACAGCTTATATAGGACATGTTTAGTATCTGTTAGGTACCAGAGAAGGGTCTGAGTCTGCAAAGTAAAAGGTCAAATCCATAGAAGGGTACAGTGCTATTCTGAGGTAACAAAACAAGGGGTTAGAGGTCAAATTCTATAGAAGGGTTCAGTCCCTACATAACCACCAATCACTACTCTCCCCGTAGAAGGTCACTGACCCTCTGCCCTGCTGCTACAGTGAACTGTTATGAGTCAAATGCACATATATTGTACACTACAAAGGTATGGTAGAATGTCCAGTTATTCGTTAAATTTGTTGAATGTTAAATACACGTTTGCTTGTGCTGTATATCTGCTGTTAACTCCTGATCTTGACATTTAAAAGTACTTTTCAAAGTTTTCTTACCTTTTGTTCACCTGTTGGCTTCACGAAGCTCTCTGACGTTGGATTGGCAAGAAGGGGCAGAGAGCAATCTTTATCGGCAGAGAGGGTTGTCACATGATTTCACATGAACGGGTTAGAGACAGCTGGTTCACTTCAAACTGCAATGAACTGTCCAGCAGAATATGAAGGTAGGTTTACTGTCACAATATAACAAGTTATAGACTTGAACTGTGGTCTTTAGCATTAATGTCTTTTATTCATTTCTTTGCTGTTTAAAGGTTCAGTCAGTAAACAGTAAAGTGACGGGAGGGAGGAGAGATCATAAGATAAGTATTTATTGATCTCCAAAGGGGTAATTTAGATATTACAGGAGCAGCAAACAGGTAATAAAATAAGTTGGCCTATATAGAAAAACTAAAAGAGAAGTAATCCCAGAGCCTGCTGATTTGCAGTTAGTGAAACGTAGACTGATAATCAATCAGTCGGTCTCCCTCCACCCCCATATTACTCACAAGTTATTTCTCTAAATATGTGAATCGCAAAAATCTACACAGCTTTTTCATTTAATGATATGTGTCAACCTACATATTGAATGTATGATCATTAGAAAATGTTTGGTATAATTGTTTAATCATATACCTGATATAGCCACAAAATCCCTGACTGCACAAGTGTATCTAGAAGATCTGATGCTGTTTCTCCTCCGTGACGCATTATCTAAAGATATAGTTTCCCTTGATGGCATCGCCTTGGCCTCCAGCACCACTGTGAGGAATCTTGGAGTTATCTTTGATCAGGACATGTCGTTTAAGTCTCACATTAAGCAAATTTCAAGGACCGCCTTTTTTCACCTACGTAATATTGCGAAAATCAGGAACATCCTGTCTAAAAATGATGCAGAAAAACTAGTCCATGCATTTGTTACTTCTAGACTGGATTACTGCAATTCATTATTATCAGGCTGCTCGAAAAAGTCCATTAAGACTCTTCAGCTGATCCAGAATGCTGCAGCACGTGTTCTGACAGGAACCAGGAAAAGAGATTACATTTCTCCTGTTTTAGCTTCTTTGCATTGGCTTCCAGTAAAATCCAGAATAGAATTTAAAATCATTCTTCTTACCTACAAAGCTCTTAATGGTCAG
>NC_060162.1:763262-771993 GCF_021292245.1 Micropterus dolomieu
TGTCTAGTGCAGATGAGAGCTGGAACTCAAATCCCAGATGACACAATATTCATAATGTCAGCAGATCTTTATTGTTTGCAGGTCAGAGCATCATCAGCATTACACAGGTGTGACTGAGGAGAGGCAGTCTGTCCTCAGCTCTTATAGGACTTTGATACAACACACATTAACTGGAATCTTCTTTATTATTGAGAAAGATATTAAGATATATTATTAACACTCTCAGAACACAGGAAGAGGTTTCAACCCCCCTCCAGGCTAAACTCCTTTATAATGAGTTCACTTTAGTTTCCCAACAGCTTCAACATTGTGACATCATGGTGGATATATAAGACACGTCTATTCATACAAGCACAAACACAATCATAGTGGAGAAAACATGATTAGAAGAGAAAAAATAAATGGATTTAGTCCAACAGGATCTGACTGTGTTTAGTTTGTGTTGTGGGGGAGGGAGGGAGCTGTTGTACTCAGCATGAGACACCAGGGGGCGCCCTCACTCCTTTAGACCAGAGCTGGCAGCTGTCCCAGGTGTATCCATGACATCTGATGAGAGGAGAAAAGCTGATCGATGAGCTGATGGAAGAATCCAGAGAGAAAACTAACAGCTGTTCAACACCAAATAAATCTGCTGCCATGATTCAGCACTGATGTTAATCTGCACACTGAACTCACTATTGGTGAGCAAACATGGAAGTACAAGAAGAGCAGCAGTCATTCCACACAACAGAGGGCGCGAAGTACACATCTGACATTTAAAAGGTGATTACATTTGAATTTCCTCATGAACTTATGACATCATCATCACACTTCATAGAACTAGAATGAAAAAGACACATCTATCCACTTTGACAACAAGCTCGAAGGACTTTCTGAAGTTCTTCCATTTGCTTTTCTAAAGTTCCCACATGCTTTCATAGTTGTCTCTCATGTCTCATGTCCTCACATACATAGAATCATCTTTGTCATGTTTTGATACAGAACACTTCCGAGGACATACAGTGCAGCGGCCATCTCTCATGACCTTACAGTTTGCTGCACCCCACCACTCTGTGCATGGATAGTGACAGTTCACCCGACAGACTCTGCAGCTGACAGCTTTATCATTAAAAAACCAACCACGTTTGGTAGGTTCTTTCATACTGCAGTGTACACGACCTTCGTAGCTCATCATGTGTTGTTCGTGTTTCTTCTGAGTTTCCTGAGTCTGTTGGATTTCAAAAAAGAAGTAAACAGGCTGATTCTTTTCATTTCTGGCACATTTTAAAAAAAAAGAGATTTTTTAGGTGTTCTTTCATCTGAGAGTGTGATGAGAGCAATAATGTTCTTCTCCGTAGTTTTTCCAAACAGTCTTAATTTTAAGTTTAATTACTCCTTCTCTGTGGTCATTACTGTTGTGTTTTACCCACTCACTGACAACATGAATTGACAGCTTAGAAAAGAGAAACAGCTTCACAGCTCACAGACGGAGGCACCAACAACAGTTAAACTTGTTCACAACGACTGCTGCACTTACTGAGGAAATATCATATGTCTGTCTGGAGGGAATACTTTATACGTTAAATATTAAATACAAGATCCCTGCTTTTACTTTATGCTGTTAACTCCTGATCTGGATGTCATAAAGTATTTTTAAAGTAAAGTGTTTTTACCTGTTGGCTTCATGAAGATCTCTGATACTGAGGAGGCAGCAGAAAGCAGTTTTTATAGAGAGAGGGTGGACGCTCTGTGGTCACATGATTAAACAGAAACCCTCTCAGAGACAAAAAGCAGAGACTGCAGTGATACTTGAGTGCATTATCAGCTGTATTATGAATACATGAATATTACTCATTGTTTATATTAGAACCTGAAACTCTGAACTGAGGACTGGAATAAACATCTTTAGAGTAACAGATCAGAGAAACAGTCACAGTGCAGTAAGATTTATAAGTTGAGCCAAAAGCAACAAGGTCAACCAAAGTACAGCAGAGAAACTGACACAGGAGAACAGCTGAGTTTAAAGTTAGAATTGAAAGAGTTGGGGTTCATATGAGATCGTGAGGAAGTTGGTTCCATCTGTGTGCAGCATCGCAGCTAAAAGCAGATTCACCCTGTTTGGTTCTGACTACAGGTTCTACCAGCTGACTGCTGCCTAAAGGTCTCAGTTTATATTCTTCACAGAGATCAGAAATGTATGTTTGCCTGTTACAATAGTCCACCCTGCTGGAAATGAAGGCTTAAATGAGCAGCAGCTGGACCTTCTGGAACAATACAACAAGCAGTGAATGCACTAAAAGAAAGCTTGTTCAGCTCTCTATGCAATTAAACAGAAATTCTATATTATAAGTATCCCAATTAAAATCTGATGTAAATTATTTGACATGTAATAAAGCCGACTGCGCTGTATGGAAGGGAAGTTTGGGCTCCTCTCAGTCATCAGAACTACAACAGAGGGAAGAAGCATCAACTGAGACCGTACATGCAGAATTCTGCAGAATCGTCTTACACATTCAAAGAAAGACTCCTACAAATGTGTGTAGGGCAGAGTTAGGACAATATCACCCAAAAAGAGCACCCATTCTGCCCCATGGTTTACATCAGAACTATGCCAGCTCAAAGTAAAAGGTTGTCGCCTGGAACGCCTTTACAAGAAAACTGGACTTCTTGTGAACCAAGAAATGTACAAAAAAAACATTTTCCTCTACAGGGACTGTCTTTCTACAGCCAAATCCAACTATTATGCAGGTATAATTAGTTTAGGCGAAGGAAACACCAGAGCCCTGCTCTCCATGGTCAACAACATACTACGACGACCGGACTCTCTCACGCCTCATCTGTACTTTTGAGTACAGATTCTGTTTTTTAATGCCAAACGAGATTCACCAGCAACTGACTAATAATACCTCTCACAGTTTCATTTTCAGTTCTCCCAACACTTTCTCAAGTTTCTCGCTTCCTTCTTTTGCTGAAATATAGGACATTATTAGAAATTTGAAACCAACTACTTGTCAGCTTGACCCTTTTCCTACCATCTTAGTAAAAGCCTGCTCACCCTCTCTCTCTTCCCAAATAACTACCATTAGACATTCCTCTCTCACCTCTGGTATTGTTCCCTCATCTCTAAAATCAGCTGCAATAACTCCCATACTTAAGAAACCTGGTGCAGACCCCAACAATTTCAACAACTTCCGTCTTTTGCACTAAATGTTTACAGATCTCTGTACTCTGTATTTTGTATTTATATATAGACTATATATTTGTATATCGCGGTTCTCATTGTTGCCTCACAACTTAAGCATACATTCTGATCTACATCCTTGAATGGTCGGTACCTGCATTAAATGTACATAGAAGGTACTGCATTTTCAAATATTCTCCTTACAGACTCATTACTGCATTATGTATTTTGTACTATGTGTATTTAATGTGTAACTATATGTTGTCCTGCAAATCTACTCTTTCTTGGCCAAGTCGCCGTTGCAAATGAGAATCTGTTCTCAATTGGCATACTTGGTTAAATAAAGGTTAAATAAAATAAAATGAATGCACACATGTCTGACAATAAACTCTATGAACAATTCCAATCTGGTTTCTGTCCCTACCACAGCACAGAAACAGCTCTGGTAAAAATCACCAATGATCTTCTCATGGCAGCTGATTCCGGACTACTAACTATTCTCATCTTCCTTGATCTGAGTGCAGCCTTGGACACCATCTCTCATGACATCCTCCTTGACAGATTAGTCTCTATTGGTTTCACTGACGCACCCTTGGACTGGTTTAAATCATATCTCTCTGGCCGCACTCAGTTCATCCAACTCAAACATTTCAAATCAGAGCTATCCCCTGTCACTACCGGTGTTCCCCAGGGCTCTGTCCAGGGGCCCCTTCTGTTCATTATCTATCTGCTTCTTCTTGGCCATATCTTCTGTAAATTTACATCCATTTCCAATGCTATGCAGATGACACCCAGCTCTACCTGTCCACCAAACCTGCCACATCTCTCCCACCCACGTTCTCCTCATTGGCACCAAGTCCACTCCACAGTTTCCCCCTACCCTCAGGTCAAGAGTCTGGGTGTGATCTTTGACAGCACACTTTAATTTCAAGCCCACATTAATAATTTTCTGCATACTTTCACATACGTAACATTAATCGCCTCCGACCGCCTCTCTCACCCACTAGTACAGCCATTCTCATTCACACACTGGTCACATCCCACAATGATTATTGTAATTCTCTTCTCATTGGTCTTCCTCTCAAATCCATACATAAACTTCAAATGGTTCAGAACTCTGCTGCCCGGATCATCACCAGAACCCCTTCTATTAACCATATTACTCCTGTCATTCAGCAGCTTCATTGGCTCCCAGCTAAATACCGCATTGATTTCAAGACTCTGCTCCAGACCTTCAAGGACATTCATAACCTCGCTCCTCTGTATCTCACTGACCTCCTTCATATTAACACCCCCACCCGTACTCTTAGGTCTTCTTCTTCTATTCACCTCACTGCTCACTGAGCACCATGGGGTTGAGAGCGTTCAGTCGCTCTGCCCCTCGTCTCTGGAACTCTCTTCCACCAGACATCCATAACATTGACTCGCTTTCTATTTTTAAATCCCGCCTGAAAACACATCTTTTTAAACTGGCTTATCCCACGTGTTCAGTCTTTCTCAATCCTTGTTTCCAGTTGTTTATGTAACCTGATTTTATGCACTGTGGTTATAGTTGTTAATTTTATTGATTTATTGCTGTACTGTTTTATTATGTTTTGTAAGGTGACCTCTGATGGCTTTTTCACAAAGTCATTGGTCCCTATGTGCACCATGATGTTTCTCACAGTTGAGTTTAATATGTGGGATTCTTTCTGTCACAGAGCAAATCTTGAAAAGCTGTAGATTTTGGTATTTTTACATCTTTTACAGCAAAATCTCCCACAGTCAGAGTTGGAGGAAGTCGTTGGCTTTCTCTCTGGTCTTTTGCCTTCAGAAGACTGATCTTGTCTCATGAGAGACATACACAGATGTAAAAATACACTTGAATAGTGAAATTTTTGTGAAACATAGTACACATTTGTGGATTATTTTCTGTGGGTGACAAATAATAAAGTCTAACTAAATCTTCCAGTGTTCCAAAAGACTCTTAAGTCAAAATCCGACCGTCCCGTTCAGGTGGTTACTTAACCAGGTTCATCCACGGCCTCATTATCTGCTTCCCTTGCACTTTACAGATTTTGGAATAAACATAAACCAGCGCCCGTACTTTTTACTCTGATAGCTACATGCTGTATAAGAACAGACATAAACATCAACTTCTGATTCAGTCACCTCAAAGGTCAAGGATCTCAAGTAAGTTTTTTTAATATTAATAATATATAATAATATAATAATAATTAATAAAGTCATATTTTCTACACAAGAATACACCCATGATAACACTACTACTAATAACAGAGAGAAAGATATCAGTGGTGAACACACAGCAGAAATGGACTCACAAACACGACTCCAGGTAGTTAACAATTAGAATTGAACACCGCCCAAAAATTACAAAAGGAATCAAAGTGCAAAACAGGAAACACGGATCAAACACAATAACAGGAAAAACACTAGGGTCACACCTGAACTCTCTCTAGAGAGAACAAATAAATCTTGTACTGACATCAGGGAGGAGCGGGTTTATCTACACAAGGACAGGAGAGACAGTGAGATAGCTCAGTGAGCTTAGTCTGTCCGCAAGCCACTTTGATCCAGTTATACTCTGGACCCACCTGCGCATTTACAGGTGGACAGAGGTTCCTGCAAATCACTCGGGCACGAGATTTAAGACCACTTCCTTCACTCTGTTCAATCTCACTCTCATTATCTTTTCACTCAATTACCTACGCATTTCTAACCGTGTAAATATTTTATAAAAAGCAATGGTAAAAAGCTAAAAACAAAGAAAACAGGACAGTAAAAGTTACAGTGCAGTGTAAGTTATCAATCTACTAGTTAAAGGCAGCGGTAAAAAGAAGTCTTCAGTCTTAATTTAAAAGAACTGACTGTTTCAGCAGACCTTCAGTTATCTGGGAGTTTGTTCCAGATATACGGAGCATAATAACTGAACGCTGCTTCTCCTTGTTTAGTTTTGACTCTGGGGAAAGAAAGCAGACCTGATCCCAGATGACCTGAAAGGTCTGGATGGTTCATAATGAAGCAGAAGATCAGAAATGCATTTTGGCCCTAAACCATTTAGTGCTTTATAAACTAACAGCAGGATTTTGAAATCAATTCTTTGACATACAGGAAGCCAATGTAAAGACCTCAGAACTGGAGTGATGTGATCCACCTTTTTGGTCTTAGTGAGGTCCCACACTCTTTAACATCTACATAAACCAATTAGCAGTGCAACTAGACCAATGTACAGTGCCAGGACCCCAACTCCAAAATGGAATAGTCTAGTCTCTGTTTTATGCAGATGAGCTGGTGCTGCTGTCCCCCACAAAAGAGGGACAACAGCAGCAGCTGGACCCCCTGGAACAATACAACAAGCAGTGAATGCACTAAAAGAAAGCTTGTTCAGCTCTCTATGCAATTAAACAGAAATTCTATATTATAAGTATCCCAATTAAAATCTGATGTAAATTATTTGACATGTAATAAAGCCGACTGCGCTGTATGGAAGGGAAGTTTGGGCTCCTCTCAGTCATCAGAACTACAACAGAGGGAAGAAGCATCAACTGAGACCGTACATGCAGAATTATGCAGAATCGTCTTACACATTCAAAGAAAGACTCCTACAAATGTGTGTAGGGCAGAGTTAGGACAATATCACCCAAAAAGAGCACTAAACTTTCTGATACACCTCAGATCAAGGCTACAAGACCTTGAATTCTAGGCTCCTAATACCAGCTAGTCCTGAGACTAACAAATCCTGCAACATGTCTCACACACCTTTCTCAAACCAACATCACTTTACAAACAACAGTTAGATTAAACCAAATGATCACTCAGAGCAAAAATAACTATTTGAAACACTGGAAGAGACAAAAAAGCAACACAAACTACATTTTTATCTGGCCCTAAACAGAGATGATGAAATGGATGAATGTCTCTCTAGTTTCAGAGATATCAAACAGAGGCAGCTTCTTACCAAATACAGACTCAGTGACCCTGCAATTAAAAAAAGGGAGACGTAAAAAGTCCTGATTACCAAAAGAATATAGAGTCTGTGAGCTCTGTACGACAGGTGAGGTGGAGACAGAGACATATTTTCTCCTGAGATGTGATCAATATAGAAGCATAAGAGAGGAATATTTGAGAAATTCCATCTATTAATACAAGATTTTTAAGAACTTCAAGATAAACATAAATTAAGAAAAATCCTAGGAGAAAGACAGACGGATTCAAATTTGATATTCAAATCTAAACGTTTGATTTTTAAACTGCTTTGTCAACATTGTTTAAATGAAACATTCATGCCAATAAAGCGAACTGAACTGAACTCTTGAGCACATTCCAGATCGCTGAGGAGGCAGAAGGGCAGAGATCACATTTCCTCTCTGTGAATGTCTCTGCATGATTTCACTGTTTCTGTGAAATCATGTGACCACAGGCTCCACCATCTCTGCAGAAAATATCCGTACAGATGGTGGACGCCCCATGGTCACATGATTTCACACAGTCTCAGAGACAGAAAGCAGAGACTGAAGTGAGTCCATTACAGACTGTTCTTCTGCTGTTTTGTGAATAAATGATTGAGATGTGATTTACATTAGAACATATAACTCCATCTAAAGTGACGAGGACTGAAATAGACAGATTTGCGTTAGAGTAATAGATCAGAGATTCAATTCAATTCAATTTTATTTACAGTATACAGCGCCAAATAACAACAACAGTTGTCTCACAGCGCTTTTTATAAAGAGCAGGTCTAGACCGTACTCTGTGATGCTATTTACAGAAGGCCAACAGTTCCCACCAAGAGCAGCACTAGGAGACAGAGGCAAGGAAAAACTTCCTTTAAGAGGCAGAAACCTCGAGCAGAACCATGACTCAGGGTGGGCGGCCATCTGCCTCGACCGGTTGGGGTGAGGGAGAGAGAGAGAGAGAGAGAGAGAGAGAGGGAGAGAGAGAGGGAGAGAGAGAGGGGAGAGACGTAGCCTACACAATATCCACACAGAGGTACAGACAGTAAAGGTGATGTTGCTATAGACTAAATGAAAAATGGTACAGATATTTATAATAGTGTTAATGATAACAGTCGTAATGTTAATGATTATAATAACAATAATAACAATAAGACTAGTAACAATAGTTGTTGTAGCAGAGGGTGTCGAGCAGGAACACGGGGGCAGCAGGTGACCCGCAACCACAGATCCAGACTCCACAGCTCCAGAGCCAGAAACACCTGCAGGAAGTGATAGGAGGAGAGAGGAGAGGGACGAGAAAGCACAAGACTACCAGAAAGGGGAGAAGTTGTGTTAGTAACATGAAATAATGGGATGAGGTTGCATACAAGGGGAGAGAAAGTAGAGGAGAGAGGAGCTCAGTGCATCATGGGAAATCCCCCGGCAGTCTAGGCCTATAGCAGCATAACTAAGGGATGGTTCAGGACTCACCTGAGCCAGCCCTGACTATAAGCTTTATCAAAGAGGAAAGTCTTAAGCCTACTCTTAAATGTGGAGATGGTGTCTGCCTCCTGAACCCAAACTGGAACCTGGTTCCACAGGAGAGGAGCTTGATAGCTGAATGCTCTGGCTCCTA
>NC_060162.1:772093-783122 GCF_021292245.1 Micropterus dolomieu
GGAACCACAAGTAACCCTGCATTCTGGGAGCGCAGTGCTCTGGTGGGGTAGTAAGGTACTATGAGCTCTTTAAGATAAGATGGTGCCTGACCATTAAGAGCTTTGTAGGTAAGAAGAATGATTTTAAATTCTATTCTGGATTTTACAGGAAGCCAATGCAAAGAAGCTAAAACAGGAGAAATGTGATCTCTTTTCCTGGTTCCTGTCAGAACACGTGCTGCAGCATTCTGGATCAGCTGAAGAGTCTTAATGGACTTTTTCGAGCAGCCTGATAATAAAGAATTGCAGTAATCCAGCCTAGAAGTAACAAATGCATGGACTAGTTTTTCTGCATCATTTTTAGACAAAATGTTCCTGATTTTTGCAATATTACGTATGTTACGTTTAATGTAATTTAGAAAATTACAGGTCATCCAGGTTTTAACATCCTGAAGGCACATTTGAAGTTTAGCTAACTGATGAGTTTCATCTGGTTTGATCGATAGATATAACTGAGTATTATCTTCATAACAATGAAAGTTTATGGAATATTTCCTGATAATATTGCCTAAAGGAAGCATATATAAAGTGAAGAGGATTGGTCCGAGGACAGATCCTTGAGGAACTCCATGACTAACTTTGGCATGCATGGAGGACTCATCGTTAACATGTACAAACTGAAATCGATCTGATAAATAGGACTTAAACCAGCTTAGAGCGGTTCCTTTAATGCCAATGAAATGTTCCAGTCTCTGCAATAGGATCTGATGGTCAATGGTATCAAATGCAGCACTAAGATCTAATAAAACCAGTACAGAGACAAGTCCTTTGTCTGATGCAATAAGGAGGTCGTTAGTAATTTTCACCAGTGCTGTCTCTGTGCTATGATGAGCTCTAAATCCTGACTGAAAATCCTCAAATAAACTATTGCTCTGTAGAAAGTCACACAGCTGTTTTGCAACTGCTTTCTCCAGAACCTTAGAGAGAAATTGAAGGTTAGATAAGACTATAGTTGGCTAGTTGGTGCTGGCCCTGCTCTGTGTGCAGCTGATATGGTCGCTGTCGTGACATTGTCTGCACCTGCACAGCTGCAGGGCCCCCCATCCGGTCCCCGGCCCCTTACACATGGGTCGGTCTTCGGCTTCCCCATATTGCGCCATCGGTGGTTGCACGCATGCCAACACGTTGGGTGTGGGTTGGGGGGAGCATAGCTCCCCTGGTGGCGGGGCGGGCTCTGGACCTGTGAGTTTGGGGACACAGGCTTTTATGGCAGGTGGCGTGTCCCTGGGCCTTGGGTCCATTGTCTCCCCTCCCCGTCCCTGCCACAGCACAGAAACAGCTCTGGTAAAAATCACCAATGATCTTCTCATGGCAGCTGATTCCGGACTACTAACTATTCTCATCTTCCTTGATCTGAGTGCAGCTTTGGACACCATCTCTCATGACATCCTCCTTGACAGATGTCAAGTGACAGTCTCTATGGTTTCACTGATGCACCCTTGGACTGGTTTAAATCATATCTCTCTGGCCGCACTCAGTTCATCCAACTCAAACATTTCAAATCAGAGCTATCCCCTGTCACTACCGGTGTTCCCCAGGGCTCTGTCCATTATCTATCTACTTCTACTTGGCCATATCTTTTGTAAATTTACATCCATTTCCACTGCTATGCAGATGACACCCAGCTCTACCTGTCCACCAAACCTGCCACATCTCTCCCACCCACGTCCCTCTCTGATTGCCTAACAGAAAGCAAATCCTGGTTCTCCTGCAACTTCCTCAAACTTAACAGTGACAAAACCGAGGTTCTCCTCATTGGTACCAAGTCCACTCCACAGTTTCCCCCTACCCTCAGGTCAAGAGTCTGGGTGTGATCCTTGACAGCACACTTTAATTTCAAGCCCACATTAATAATGTTCTGCATACTTCCACTTACGTAACATTAATCGCCTCCGACCGCCTCTCTCACCCACTAGTACAGCCATTCTCATTCACACACTGGTCACATCCCACATTGATTATTGTAATTCTCTTCTCATTGGTCTTCCTCTCAAATCCATACATAAACTTCAAATGGTTTAGAACTCTGCTGCCCGGATCATCACCAGAACCCCTTCTATTAACCATATTACCCCTGTCATTCAGCAGCTTCATTGGCTCCCAGCTAAATACCGCATTGATTTCAAGACTCTGCTCCAGACCTTCAAGGACATTCATAACCTCGCTCCTCTGTATCTCACTGACCTCCTTCATATTAACACCCCCACCCGTACTCTTAGGTCTTCTTCTTCTATTCACCTCACTGCTCACTGAGCACCATGGGGTTGAGAGCGTTCAGTCGCTCTGCCCCTCGTCTCTGGAACTCTCTTCCACCAGACATCCATAACATTGACTCGCTTTCCATTTTTAAATCCCGCCTGAAAACACATCTTTTTAAACTGGCTTATCCCACGTGTTCAGTCTTTCTCAATCCTTGTTTCCAGTTGTTTATGTAACCTGATTTTATGCACTGTGGTTATAGTTGTTAATTTTATTGATTTATTGCTGTACTGTTTTATTATGTTTTGTGAAAGCTGTAGATTTTGGTGTTTTTACATCTTTTACAGCAAAATCTCCCACAGTCAGAGTTGGAGGAAGTCGTTGGCTTTCTCTCTGGTCTTTTGCCTTCAGAAGACTGATCTTGTCTCATGAGAGACATACACAGATGTAAAAATACACTTGAATAGTGAAATTTTTGTGAAACATAGTACACATTTGTGGATTATTTTCTGTGGGTGACAAATAATAAAGTCTAACTAAATCTTCCAGTGTTCCAAAAGACTCTTAAGTCAAAATCCGACCGTCCCGTTCAGGTGGTTACTTAACCAGGTTCATCCATGGCCTCATTATATGCTTCCCTTGCACTTTACAGATTTTGGAATAAACATAAACCAGCGCCCGTACTTTTTACTCTGATAGCTACATGCTGTATAAGAACAGACATAAACAACTTCTGATTCAGTCACCTCAAATGTCAAGGATCTCAAGTAAGTTTTTTTTATTTTAATGGTGCTGTTACTGTTTTCAAATTGAATTAATAAAGTCATATTTTCTACACAAGAATACACCCATGATAACACTACTACTAATAAAAGAGAGAAAGATATCAGTGGTGAACACACAGCAGAAATGGACTCAAAGCATGACTCCAGGTAGTTAACAATTTGAATTAATTGAACACCACCAAAAAATTACAAAAGGCAGGAATCAAAGTGCAAAACAGGAAACACGGATCAAACAAAATAACAGGAAAAACACTAGGGTCACACCAGAACTCTCTCTAGAGAGAACAAATAAATCTTGTACTGACATCAGGGAGGAGCGGGTTTATGTACACAAGGACAGGAGAGACAGTGAGATAGCAGCAAAATATATCTCTTCATGCCACGAACTGAGGACAACCAGTGAAAAGTCAGGCTAAACTAGCAAATAAATTAAATAATTGTACGGTAAAATGTTGAAATTATTATTTTCATTGTTTGTTATTTCATTAATTGTTCCTGTGAAAAAGGACCATAAATACTTAATGGGTTTATTTGGTTGTTTCTTTTTTGTATGTATTGAATTGCTCTTTTGTATTAACCTTGAGGTTAGACAGACAAAACTTTTACATGCACAAAAAAGATATATAGCTCAATAAAGGATAGGGGAAAAGCCAGAAAGCATAATACCACCTGGGGAAGTTATTCTTTAGCATTTTAAACAAGAGCATGTTAAACTTCCTAAATTAATGTATTTTGAGTAAAAAACAAATCGGCTTCCTTCCAAAGCATTACACTACAAAAAATGGAAAAATATTTGCCTGTTTTATTTCATTCAGTGAACCTGTCACCATGTGACTACAACCCTCGGATCAGGAGAGTTATACCAAATTAACAATACCTGTGGGTGCGACGTCATCCACTGCACACTATATGAACGTCGCACACCCACACACTCTCCCTCTTTCTATGCTCCTGGTCAGTAAGAGCTTATACCAGTGTGTGTTATTTTACCTTGCTAAACCTTTTGATCCCCCTTCGAGGGTTACGGCACACTCTACCAGGGCCGTTTCATGGGCTCTGTTTCGGGGTGCACCCTTGGAGGAGGTTTGTGCTGCTGCTGGCTGGGCTTCCACATCAACCTTCACCAGGTTTTATAGGTTGATGTGGAAGCCCAGCCAGCAGCAGCGCCGATACTTGGGGTGGCCGCAACTTATTTATTTATCTTTTGTTTATGGTTGTTGTGATATATTCAACCTGGAGGGACATATTCTGTTCAAATGACTTTCAGTTATTGAGAATAAAAAGCTTGAATTCAGTGGCTTGTGTTCTGCTGTTTACTGAGCTAAGGTTCACTCCTTTTTCTCTATTTGGCCTTTTGACTGTTAGTCACCTTCCCCTCCTCGTGATTAATTTGGTATACTGTTGTCACGTAAACACAGTTTTATGAATGAAAACAAACCTGTAACCATTCATTGTCTCTCGGCAGTGAGGGATGATCCTGTGGATCCCTTCCCAGTCGATAGAAAGAGGCAGAGTGTGTGGGTGTGACGTTCATATAGTGTGAAGTGGATGACGTTGCACCCACAGGTGTTGTTAATTTGGTATAATGCTCCTGATCCGAGGGTTGTAGTCACATGGTTACAGTTTCACTTTCATTCATAAAACCGTGTTTACATATGTAAACATTAGTTTTGTTGACTTTAAAAAGGCATTTGATTCAATTTGGCCAGATGGAATCCAAATTGGTATAGGATGAAAGGTATACAACACGATCAAATTGATTTACACGGTAAACAAGTGCAGCATTAAAATTGGTGACAAACAAACAGAGTTTTTTACCCAGAGAAGAGGTGTTTTCCAAGGCTGTAATTTGGCTGTAATTTGAGTCCCAGACTGTTTCACATCTACATAAACCAATCAGTAGTGCAATTAGACCAATGTACTCAAAAAAGCACTAAACTTTCAGATTCACCTCAGAACCCCAAGTCCCCAAGACTCCCTCCAATTCAAGGCTCTTAAAACCCAAGAACTGAACCCTGAAAAGAGTCCCTTGCCAGCTAGTCCTGAGACTAGCAAATCCTGCAACATGTCACACACACCTTTATGAAACCAGCACTGCTTTACAAACACCAATTAGATTAAACCAAATTATCACTCAAAGCAAAAATACTTATTTGGAACTTTGGGAGGAAGAGACAAAAACCAACACAAACTAGATTGTTATCTGTCCCTAAACAGAGATGATGAAATGGCTGAATGTCTCTCTAGTTTCAGAGATATCAAGCAGAGGCAGCTTCTTACCAAATACAGACTCAGAGACCCTGCAAAAAAAATGGAGACATAAAAAGTTATCAAGGCTGGTTATCAAGAGAATATAGAGTACGTGAGCTCTGTCTGACAGGTGAGGTGGAGACAGAGACATATCTTCTCCTGAAATTATATAGAAGCATAAGAGAGCAATATTTTGAGAAATTCCATCTATAAATACCAGATTTTTAAGAACTTCAAGATAACAATAAATTAAGCCATGCTGCTAAGTATGTGTCCCACCCTGAGGGACAGCGAGTGACTCAGCCAGCTGTTGCAAATAATGTTAGCAGCTTACATCTGGTTCACGTTTATTTGTAGTTTACGTTGTATCTTATTTGTTGTTATTGTTTTTGAAATTTGTAACTGCTAAATGGAATGGTCTTGATTGCATTAATCTTATATCATGTTCAAATATAAACTTTTGATTTTGAAACAGCTTTGGTACCATTGTTTAAATGAAAAATTCACGCCAATAAAGCATTCTGAACTGAAGGGAACTGACTGCAGTGAACTCTCCAGCACATTTCAGAGGAGACAGAAGGGCAGAGAGCACATAGTTTCCTCCCTCTCTGCAGATGTCTCTGCATGATTTCACTGTTTCTGTGAAACCATGTGACCACAGGCTCCACCATCTCTGCAGAAAATATCCATACAGATGATGGACGCCCCATGGTCACATGATTTCACAAAAACAGGCTCAGAGACAGAAAGCAGGAATTACATTGAACTTCCCCAAAGCTACTGCATCTCTGAACTCTCTCTCTTTAAGGGATAGGAAGTGATTCTAATCCAAAACACTTTCTGTTAAAGAGTTGTGGTGTCCGAACAATAATGCTGCGATGATGTGTTGAGAAGAAATCCGCTTGACACTGTTCTTGATTATAAAGGTTTATTACATCAAGGAATTCAGCATCAATTACAAGCTCTGCAGCAGCTTGGAGAGAGACCCAGCCCGATAACCACTCTGTGTCTCTGTACATCAAACACAGCTTATATAGGATATGTTTAGGTATCTGCTAAATAACATATAAGGGTCTGAGTCTGCAATCTAAAGCTCTAATCCATATCAGGGCACAGTGCTGTAGGATAAGTGTAAACATCTGTTAGACACCATAGAAGGGTTCAGTCCCTTCATAAACACTAATCACTACTCCCCTAACACTGGGTCAGAGGTCAAATTCCATAGGAGGGTTCACTGAGCCTCTTTCCAGCTGCTAGAGTGTTATTTTAAACTGTAATGGTCAAATGCACATATGTTATACACCACAGAATTTTGCATGCCGCAGACGCACATCGCGTTTCCTCGCTGGTCTATTCCAAGTAACTGTTTAAAAACAATATGATATTCTTTGTGTGGTTCATCAATGGTGATAAATGATTGGAACGTCCCTCGAGGTGCAAACAACTCTGCACAATGCTGGTGAAGCTGGTGCTCACACCACACTCACATACACACTACACATATGCACTGACGCCCTTCCTCAAGAGTTAGGGTTACAATCTTGGAGGTATTCACCCACTTAAACATTTATTAAAAGAATTAATTTTGCATATATATTTACAGCATTATATGTTGAAATGTATATTGTAATTCGCTGTTTATTAACTTATTGGGAGAAAACAGGTAGTTCTATGTAAAATCAGACATTGAGTGCCCCCTATATCACAAAAATGGTTTGATCCTCATTTCACTGCGGACCTCCGACTGTGAGATCGACAATCGAATTATCCTCCGGCCATCGAAGAATCAAATCTTCTACTATTCAGGGTCAGCCCTAGACTCTATTATAGAATCATCCAAAGTGATATAGGATGAAAGGTATCCGACAGGATCAAATTCATGTACACAGAAAACAAGTGCAGCATTAAAATTGGTGACAAACACACCAATTTTTTTTTCCCAGAGGAGAAGCGTTTGCCGAGGCTGTAATTTGAGTCCCAGACTGTTTAACATCTACATAAACCAATGAGCAGTTTAATTAGACCAATGTACAGCGCCAGGACCCCAACTCCAAAATGGAGTACCTGCTGCTGTCACGCACAAAATAGGAACTACAGCAGCAGCTAGACCTCCTGGAACAATACTGCCAGTCCTGAGACTAACAAATCCTGCAACATCATCCATACAGATGATGGACGCCCCATGGACACATGATTTCACAAAAACAGGCTCAGAGACAGAAAGCAGGAATTACAGTGAACTTCCCCAAAGCTACTGCATCTCTGAACTCTCTCTCTTGAAGGGATAGGAAGTGATTCTAATCCAAAACACTTTCTGTTAAAGCCAATGAAGGTTTCCTCATAGTTCGCTAACTTTTCATTTTGGGTGTTTTCAGGTTTTCCTCACAGCCCTGGGTTTGTAAATGGAACACCAGGAAAGTAGCTTGGTGCATTTCCCACAACATTGCTCCAGCCAATCAGCAACAGGTGGCCTTCGTGCTCACGCACAGGAGTCGTGGCGAGAGATAGTTGGATACACCAACATTCAAGCGTGCTAGAGTCGAGACTCTGTGAAAAAGGAGAGATGGCTGAGAAACAGCCAAAGAGGAAAAGGTCTGAAGAGTATAAACAGAGAAACAGGCTATGCTGTTTCAGACAAACCATAGGTCGTACTGTCTTGTCTGATTGTTGTCATGTTTGTAATGGCTGTGTCGTGGGTTTTGTATTTGTTTTCTGTGTTCATTCCCTGCCCTTGTGTTTACTCTTCTCGGTAGTGTGTGTATGTGTTACTTTGGTCATTTGTTTGGTCACCTGCCTGTTTCCTGGCCTGCTAGCACCTTGGCGGCTAGCCTCCTCCTCGTTTTTACCAGAAAGGCCAAGGGTTACGTTAAGGCACGAGCATCAAGCCTTGGGCTAGTTAGCCACAGGTTCTGGAAGGAGACGTGGAGCTCGCCGCCTTCATGCTCCATCACAGTCCAGTGCTACGGAGGTTTCACCCATCATGCCTTCCCTGTTGGAGGTCCATCCAGCACCAGCTCTACCAGTGGCCCTCAGACCTTTGCCGCCAGCCTCCAGAGGGGTCCCGCCTTCACTACCGGCCCCATGCCCAGTCTCATGAGAGTTCTTGCCCTCGTCACCGGCCCCCTGCCTGGCCTCTGGAGAGTTTGCGTCCCTGGCCCCTGCCCAGACCCTCTTCCCTGTTGCCCTGCCTTCAGGCCGCCCACCTCAGGTTTCCTGTTGCCCCCAAGTTCTCTGGCCGTCCGCCTTGAACTTGACTTGGACTTTGTTTCCCTGAGTTTTTTTTATCGTTGTTGTTTTTGTTTTATTGGGGTCTGTGTTCCCTGGATCCCTCCTCCTGTCCTCACTCCACCCACCCTGGTTCGGACATGTGTTTGAATAATAAAAATGATAATATATTTTATTTATAGATGCCTTTCTGAACATTCAAGGTCACCTCAAAAAAACATAATCAGAATTAGAATCAGAATCAGAATCAGCTCTATTTGCCAGGTAATTAGATTGACTGTCCGATGGCCCGGCGGTGGCTTTAATTTTTTTCCAGAGAGAGACATGAGACAGAGGTAAAATGCAAGCCCAAACGTGGCATTTATTGTCTTCCATACAGAGGAGACCACCAACAAGCAACAAACTTACACTGAAAGCAAGCTAGCTGCCTTTAATACACTCCCTACTGCAGGTAATTAAGTGGGTAAAACTACTCAGATGGGACCACCATCATTTAGAATGATAAATATTTACCTAAAAACCCAACACCACAGAAAAATAGAGCACAAAGAATGAATATTTACAGAAATACAAATTTCTATCAATAAATCCATAACACATACACTCAAAATAATCGCATAAATCAGGGGTGTGGTGATGGCGCATAGATAAGATGCTTGCCTTTGGTGTGAGAGACCTGAGTTCGTTTCACACTGTGAGGAAGACACTTAACCCCTCGTTGCTCCAGAGGCGTGCGACCTCTGACATGTATAGCAATTGTACGTCGCTTTGGATAAAAGCGTCAGCTAAATGTAAATGTAAATCAGCATTGTTGATGCCTTTACTCCCCCCACCCTCAGCTTCATGGTTTGCTCCTGCAGCTCTTAAGCAGGTGCTTTGGCCTACAACACTCCTTTGCCTCCGCACCCTGCTGAAGAGACAACCAGGAAGAGGTGAGTACTTATATTGTTTGCTTTATCTGTTTAAACTAATTTGATAACTAACTGGAATGGAGTACAAGCACGAACAGGATCCCTGCATGTGTCCCTGGAGAGTCGAGGTGTTGCAGGATGTGATGCAGACCCAAGTTGACTGCATCATCCACTGACCTGTTAGCCCTGTAGGCAAACTGCAGGGGGTCCAGCAGGGGGCCTGTAATGTCCTTCAGGTGGGCCAACACCAGTCTTTTAAAGGACTTCATGACTACAGATGTCAGATAGCCATTTAGTCCAGAGATGGAGGGTTTTTTGGGGACCGGGATGACTGTGGAGCGTTTGAAGCAGGTGGGAACTTCACACAGCTCCAGTGATCTGTTGAAGATCTGAGATGGGGGCCAGCTGGTCTGCACAGATTTTCAGGCAGGATGGTGAGACACCGTCAGGTCCAGGAGCCTTCCTGATCTTCTGCCTCTGGAAGAGGTGGCTCATGAGTGCAGATGAGGGGTCAGAGGAGGAGGGTGGCAGCGTGTCAGAGGGGGAAGGTGGTTGTTTGAAGATGGTGTTGAAGTGGGGAAGAGGTATGAGAGGTGTGACTGTGGGCTTTTCAAACCTACAGTAAAAGCCATTCAGCTGGCCAGTCTGAGTACCAGCAGTGTTGGGGGACGGTCTCCTGTAGTTAGTGAGTGTCCGCAGGCCTCTCCACACTGATGGGGGGGTCGTTGGCTGAAAAGCTGTTATTAAGCTTTTTGACGTAACTCCTTTTTGCAGCTTTGACCTCTTTAGTCAGTTTGTTCCTGGCCCGGTTGTACAGGATTCTGAAGGCCTCCGCTTTGGTCTGACGAAGCTGCCTGAGTTTCGCTGTGAACCAGGGTTTTTGGTTGTTGTATGTGTGCAGGGTTTTGGTCGGCACACACATGTCCTCACAAAACATTATGTAGGATGATGTAACATGGCACCTCATGGCAAAGAACCCTCTGAGGATCTCTGATGGTTGCTCTACATAAAGATGGCCGAGGCTATAAGAAGACCGCCAAGACCCTGAAACTGAGCTGCAGCACGGTGGCCAAGACCAAACAGCGGTTGTACAGGACAGGATCCACTCCGAACAGGCCTCGCCATGGTTGACCAAAGAAGTTGAATGTACGTGCTCAGCGTCATATCCAGAGGTTGTCTTTGGGAAATACACAACTGCCAGCATTGCTGCAGAGGTTGAAGGGGTGGGGGGGGGTCAGCCTGTCAGGGCTCAGACCAGACGCCGCACACTGCATCAATCCGGTCTGCATGGCTGTCGTCCCAGAATTAAGCCTCTCCGAAAGATGATGCACAAGAAAGCCCGCAAACAGTTTGCTGAAGACCAGCAGACTGAGGACATGGATTACTGGAACCATGTCCTGTGGTCTGATGAGACCAAGATAAACTTATTTGGTTTAAGCGTGTGTGGCGGCAACCAGGTGAGAAGCACAAAGACAAGTGTGTCCTGCCTACAGTCCAGCATGGTGGTGGGAGAGTCCTGGTCTGGGGCTGCATGAGTGCTGCCGGCACTGTGGAGCTACAGTTCATTGGAATCAGAATCAGCTTTATAGCCAGGTATGTGTACACATACGAGGAATTTGA
>NC_060162.1:783222-790595 GCF_021292245.1 Micropterus dolomieu
GGGAACTTCACACAGCTCCAGTGATCTGTTGAAGATCTGAGATGGGGGCCAGCTGGTCTGCACAGATTTTCAGGCAGGATGGTGAGACACCGTCAGGTCCAGGAGCCTTCCTGATCTTCTGCCTCTGGAAGAGGTGGCTCATGAGTGCAGATGAGGGGTCAGAGAAGGAGGGTGGCAGCGTGTCAGAGGGGGAAGGTGGTTGTTTGAAGATGGTGTTGAAGTGGGGAAGAGGTGTGAGAGGTGTGACTGTGGGCTTTTCAAACCTACAGTAAAAGCCATTCAGCTGGCCAGTCTCGTCTGAGTACCAGCAGTGTTGGGGGACGGTCTCCTGTAGTTAGTGAGTGTCCGCAGGCCTCTCCACACTGATGGGGGGGTCGTTGGCTGAAAAGCTGTTATTAAGCTTTTTGACGTAACTCCTTTTTGCAGCTTTGACCTCTTTAGTCAGTTTGTTCCTGGCCCGGTTGTACAGGATTCTGAAGGCCTCCGCTTTGGTCTGACGAAGCTGCCTGAGTTTCGCTGTGAACCAGGGTTTTTGGTTGTTGTATGTGTGCAGGGTTTTGGTCGGCACACACATGTCCTCACAAAACATTATGTAGGATGATGTAACATGGCACCTCATGGCAAAGAACCCTCTGAGGATCTCTGATGGTTGCTCTACATAAAGATGGCCGAGGCTATAAGAAGACCGCCAAGACCCTGAAACTGAGCTGCAGCACGGTGGCCAAGACCAAACAGCGGTTGTACAGGACAGGATCCACTCCGAACAGGCCTCGCCATGGTTGACCAAAGAAGTTGAATGTACGTGCTCAGCGTCATATCCAGAGGTTGTCTTTGGGAAATACACAACTGCCAGCATTGCTGCAGAGGTTGAAGGGGTGGGGGGGGTCAGCCTGTCAGGGCTCAGACCAGACGCCGCACACTGCATCAAACCGGTCTGCATGGCTGTCGTCCCAGAATTAAGCCTCTCCGAAAGATGATGCACAAGAAAGCCCGCAAACAGTTTGCTGAAGACCAGCAGACTGAGGACATGGATTACTGGAACCATGTCCTGTGGTCTGATGAGACCAAGATAAACTTATTTGGTTTAAGCGTGTGTGGCGGCAACCAGGTGAGGAGCACAAAGACAAGTGTGTCCTGCCTACAGTCCAGCATGGTGGTGGGAGAGTCCTGGTCTGGGGCTGCATGAGTGCTGCCGGCACTGTGGAGCTACAGTTCATTGGAATCAGAATCAGCTTTATAGCCAGGTATGTGTACACATACGAGGAATTTGAAGGATTGCATATTGCGCACGATGTGCTTACTCATACAATAACACAATTATAAAATAAGATAAAACAATAATATCCAACACAGGCTACAGTGTAGACAACACCAATACATACAGTACACACTATAAACAGAAACAAAAACAATATAGACAAATTGAGACAATGAAGAGGGCAAAGTATGCAGGAGTAAATTATTATTATCATACTTATTAGTGTTATGTACATGTCGGAGGTGGATGTGATATACAGCTACACATACATGCATACGATGCCTATAAAATGTTTTCACCCCCCTTGGATGTTTCACCGTTTGTTTCTTTTATACATGAAATCATGGTCAATATAATTTAGCTTTTTTTAAAAAGAATTTGCAAAGAGAACCTCTTTAATATCAAAGTGAAAACAGATTTTTACAAACTAATGTCAATTAATTAAACATATAGAAGGTAAAGAAGATGAAACATCCAAGGGAGTGAATACTTTTTATAGGCATTGTACATGTACACATGTATAGAGTGCGATGGAGAAAAGTGCAAAGGACGCTGGAATAAATCAGTGGTAACCAGTAAACAGGGAACCATGAATGCCAACATGTACTGTGACATACTGAAGCAGAGCAGGATCCCCTCCCTTCAGAGACTGGGCCACAGGACAGTATTCCAACATGATAACGATCCCAAACACACCTCCAAGACGACCGCTGCCTCGCTAAAGAAGCTGAGGGTAAAGGTGACGGACTGGCCGAGCATGTCTTCAGACCTGAACCCGCATCTGTTGGGGCTCCTCAAACGGAAGGTGGAGGAGCGCAAGGTCTCAAACATCCACCACCTCCGTGATGTTGTCATGGAGGAGTGGAAGAGGAAGCTCTGTGAAGCTCTGGTGAACTCCATGCACAAGAGGGTTAAGGCAGTGCTGGAAAATAATGGTGGCAAGGCTTGACATTAACACCCGTCAAATCAAATGCTGGTGGATTTCATCCGTGGCGGGTAACACAGTCAGTGACTGTGACTGTGTGAATTTGTGGTCTTTTCAAAAGGCATCTGAAATAACAAATTAATTGCTATTTGACACTATGACGCTACAACTCCATGAGTACTACCTGCACATAGTGTTTGCTCATTGGTCCACTCGTGAAACCTATCTTCACCGACAACACTGTAAACAAGTTGGTGCTGTGGAGATTAAACTCGCGGACTGGCTGTCGGACTGAGGACTGTTTTAGCCTGCCGTTAATTATCTACTTAACCTCACTCTTTCCTGCAGTGCCACCGCACGGAGCAGTGGTGCACGCTAAATATGAGAGAATATTTAAGTTCAATCTGTTACAGGGCAGCCACAGTCCCTCAGACCTGTAGACCGTCAGCCTCCCGCCTGCTTTTAACCTGATGGTGTGATCTCTGTCATCACACGCGACAGGTCACATGCACACACACATCAACACAGCGTTCAGTCAGTGTGTGAGTGTGCGTGGCCGACCAGTGTGGAGAAAAGATGCACAGCAGAATGAGAGAAAGAATAGGTAGAGCTGAGACAGGGGAAATGCAGGAGGAAAGGGTTGTTAAATGCTGGGAAATTACAGATATCTTCATGATTTAGGGACGTGGTGTTACTACTAGCAGGGCTGCTCGCATATCACATCAAATCATCATATCACAACTACCTTTCCACAGTTAATTCAATTTTTCAATAAAAGTCATCATGTCATGTAGGAAAGCAGGAGATGTGTTTGTATGGGAATAATCTGGAAAATAAAGACCTGTATACTCGTTTCAGGTGGACGTATCTCCAGTTCGAGTTCCCCTTTGAGGGAACTCGAACTGGGTCGGTGACTACACTATGGGAACGCCTCTGGGTGTGGCAGGGCTGAAATCATGAACTATTCCAATCCTATTGGCGTTGCTAGAACAGTAGCGTGTGACGGCGTAACTGGAGGCGTATATAAGCACGCCGGCACACCGGACACATTAGCTTTTTTCTATTCAGCAGGCACTCTGGCATGTTCGAGACTACTCAAAAAGTATTTTCCCCGCCAGTCTGGGTCCAGGACGGCAACGGCTTCCTGCAGTCCCCCATCAACAAACCTGGGACGCGAGGTGGCGCTCTCGCCCACAGCCCCCGAGAGGCTGACCAAAGTCCCCTCCCTCGTGGCGGCTCAGGCAGCAGGCGCTGTTTTTCCCGCCGTCTTGGCGCTCGGGACACGGTAGCCGCCAGCGAGCTCTCACCAGTCTGCCTGCCTCGAGGGGTTGCAGCTGGAAAACGATCGGGCTCACACACCGTGGGTCGCCGGCGAGTTTTCCCTGGCGGTCCTCCGCTTCAGGGTGCTACCGGGGACCTACGCATAACACCGGTCACCAGCCCCGAGGTGGCCGGTGCACGCGGGGCAGAGCCAGGTGTTGGGACAAGAAGTTCGCTCTCTGCTGGAGAAAGGGGCCATAGAACTCATTTCCCCGCCAGTCAGGGAGTCCGGGTTCTACAGCCGGTACTTCATAGTTCCCAAGAAGGACAGATGGGTTGCGTCCGATTTTGGATCTGCGGTCCCGGAGGGCTGGATGCCATGGTGCAGACGTGGCCGAGGCTGCGTCTGTATGCTCTTCCCCCAGTTGCTCTGCCCCTGGGGGTTCTGGAGGGGGTCCATCAGGACGGTGTCACTGTTAGTAGCTCCGTTTTTGGCTGGCACGAGTGTGGTTCTCGGACATAATATTGCTCCTAGAGGGCCCGCCCTGGCAGGTCCCTCTGAGGAGAGACCTGCTGTCCCAGGCGGAGGACCGGGCCTTTCACCCGCGCCCCGTCCTGTGGCAGCTATGGGTCTGGCCCCTGAGGGGGCGCAGTTCCTAGAGGCGGGCCTGACGACAGGAGCAGTCGAGACGCTGCTCAGCTCCAGAGCCCCGTCCATGAGAAGGATGTACGGCCTTAAGTGGGGCGGCTGTGGCTCAGGAGGTAGAGCGGGTTGGCCTTTAATCGGAAGGTTGGCGGTTCAATCCCTGGCTCCCCCTGGTTGCGTGTCGAAGTGTCCTTGGGCAAGATACTGAACCCCGAATTGTGTGTGAATGTTAGTTTCTGTTTGAGCACTTAGGCTCAGTGTATGAATGTGTGTGACTGGTGAATGCAGATGTAGTGTAAAAGCGCTTTGAGTGGTTGGGCCAGTGGTTGAAAAGACTGGTTCCTGGGAGTTCCTCCAGGACCGTTTCTCTGCTGGCCGTGTATGTGGCAGCGTTCCGAGCCCCTCTGAGGGATGGGCCTCTAGGGAGGCTTCCACTGGTCGTGCGCTTGAGACCCGTGACTCATTCCAGGGTTCCCACTGGGGACCCGGCAGTGGTTCTTGAAGACCTGGCTGAGGCCCCCTTCGAACTCCTGGAGTCAGCTGAGGCCAAGCACCTGACCCTTAAGATGGCCTTCTCCTCGCTATCACCTGTGAAGAGGGTGGGGTGGGGGCACTTTCGGTTTCTCCTAAATGCCTGTAGTTTGCCCCGGGGAGGGACAGAGCCATCCTGCACCTCTGTCCGGGCTATGTCCCTAAGGTTCCACTCTGAGGTCCTCCCGGTGGAGGAAAGCAGACCAGTTGCTGGTGTGTTTCGGGTCCCCCAAGGCTGAGCTCCCCGCTTCTAAACACACCATCAGCAACTGGATCGTACCTTCACCTATGGCCGTAAGGGCACACTCTACTCGAGGCATGGCGGCCTCTAGGGCCCTCCTCGTAGGGGCTTTCATCCAGTTTTACAGTCTGGACCTTCCTTCTGCACCCGGCACCCGTGCGCTCTCCTCTTAGTCGTGCCTACGCGTTACTGCACGTTGTGGGGCAGGCGGAGGCTTCGGCGTGGAATAGTGGGTATCTCATTCCCATAGTGTCGTCACTGACGCAGTTCAAGTTTCCTCGAACGGGAACGTCTCAGGTTACGTATGTAACCCATGTTCCCCGAGAAGGGGAAAGAGACACTGCGTCGGTCGGCCACACCTCACCCCGCCTGGAGTGCCTTGCTTCATAGCAAAGAGCTAATGTTTCCGGTATGGCAGCGTGCTTATATAAACCTCCAGTTACGCTGTCACACGCTACCGTTCTAGCAACGCCAATAGGATTGGAGTAGTTTCATTCATGATTTCAGCCCTGCCACGCCCAGAGGCGTTCCCATAGTGTCGTCACCGACGCAGTGTCTCGTTCCCCTTCTCGGGGAACAAGGGTTACATACATAGCCCGAGACGTTACCAGAGCTTCATGATGATAAACATAAACCCAGGCAAAGCTCTGAGGAAATGCAGATGCAAAACAACTGAAAGTGCCCACAACTGATATGGGCCTACAGTAGGCCTACAGAATTTTTTTATCCTGTTGCCTTAATTGTGGATTTTTTCTTACACAAAATAATTTATTCTTTGTTCTTTGTTACTAATGCAGAGCATTTTTCTACTCTGTATCACAGTATTTACAGCTGTTAAAAATATATAAACAGTGTTTCTGATTAATTTCTTTGTTAATCTTTTACACCCATGCAGCACTTTTATTATATACAATAAGAAGCTACTCTTTTATGTGTTTATCTTAATAGATTACATGTTTTCAAAAACAGGAGCTTTACACACAACCTTATCAGAGCTAATGACAATATTAGTACATTTTAGCATGCCAATTAAAGTATGCCATTGTCAACTTTAATATTTTCCAACAACAAAAATGTGGCTAGTGAAAATGCAGCGTGGCTAGTAACTTTGGAAAACCACAAGCCACATTGGCTAGTGAGCAAAAAAGTTAATGTCAAGCCCTGATGATGGCCACACAAAATCTTGACACTTTGGGCCCAATTTGGACATTTTCACTTAGGTGTACTCACTTTTGTTGCCACACTAATGGCTGTGTGATGTGTTATTTTGAGGGGACAGCAGATTTACACTGTTATACAAGCTGTACACTCACTACTTTACACTGTAGCAAAGTGTCATTTCTAAACAACCAGCAGATCTGAGGGAACGGCCAGGCACACAGGGGGTTAAGAATTAAATTCAATAACATAACCAATCATTAATCACAGATAATGCAGAAACAGAAAGAGTTGAGATTGTTTTATATAAAAACACATTTATCAAGGAGATTATAGCTGATTATCAGGTTAGCAGCAATTTATTTAGTTAGTTGGTTAAATAACCAATAAATTACAAACCAATTGAATCTTAACTCCACATGAGGTGGACCTGCAGGTCTCTGCAGGGCTGCAGGTTTGTGTTTCCTGCTTTAGTTCAGCAGAGTGCGCTCAGTCCACTCAGCAGAAGGCCTTCAGTAATGCAGTGCTGGCTCCCTCTAGTGGTCACTACAGGAAGCACCACCAACAGAGCTGATCACGTGATGAAACATCAGCTGGAACCAATCTCTGTCAGACCTGCTGCTCCTCACAAACTCCCAAAGAGAAACAGAAGAAAGTTCAGCAGAAGCTTCAGCAGAGTCCAAAAGCTGCTGCTGATCCAGTGAAGACACTCTGAGCAAACTGATTTCATGAAGCTCACAGGAAGCTGCAGCACTCAGGATGCTTTCATGTAACTAAAGCTCAACATAAAGGATCAACATGTTTCCACATGAAATATCTGAACTAGTCATTCAGAGCACGAAGACACAGGAAGAAAGCAGCGTAGAAATCCATCAGAGGACATCAGCTTTCAGGACTCTTCACAAACACAGCAGCAGCTTTCTGTCTGACTTCTCTTCTGGAACGTCCTCTGTGCACACTGATTTAGAAAACACTTTTATATGTTCGCTACAGTTCAAGGCTGGAATCACCTGCTATAGTGATGTTTTCAGGAAATGCTTATTTTGAAATAGTTTTGGCCCCAAAAGAAGAATTAAATGATTAAAACGTCCATTTAGTTGATGTCCCCACAGTGCTGCCTGACAGAAGAGACGTCTGTTAATTCCAGCTTCTTATAGACGTTACTGTGAACTTGACCCTGAAACAGGAAGCTGTTCATATTTAAACTTCTTATATTCTTATTTAACTGTTGCTCAGAGGAATCTTTGTCTCTTTCTGCCCTTTCAGTCGTACAAGACAAACCCTTTCACAATAAAACAGGAACTCAAAATCTGCCTGCTTCCTTTGTCTTCAGCCAGTTTGTCTTTGTCTTCTG
>NC_060162.1:790695-795692 GCF_021292245.1 Micropterus dolomieu
ATTACTCCTGTTTTAGCTTCATTACACTGGCTCCCAGTATGTTTTAGAATTGACTTTAAAATTCTATTGATCACTTTTAAAGCTCTTCATGGTCTCTCACCTTGTTATATTTCTGACCTTTTAGTCCCATACGCACCAGCACGTACCTTGAGATCCTCGGGCAGAGGTCTGTTGTCTGTTCCAGAGTCTCGACTGAAAACTAAAGGGGACGGAGCGTTTGCTGTCAGGGCCCCGAGGCTCTGGAACAGCCTGCCCGAGGAAATCAGGTCGGCTGAGTCAGTGAACTCTTTTAAGTCCCTTCTTAAAACATACTTTTATAGGAGAGCCTTTCCCGATCTTATTTGACTTTATTTTATCCCTTTTATTTTATTCTATTTTACTAATTTTATATTTATCTTAAAAGTGTATTTTAGTCTTTTCAATGTTTTCATGCTTTTATCTTGTATTGTTTTTGGGGTATTATTGTCTTTACACTTGTTAAAGCACTTTGTAACTTGTTTTTGAAAAGTGCTCTACAAATAAAGATCATTATTATTATTATTATAATAATAATGATGGATTTACTGCTGTTAGGGCTCAAAGCTGTTAAAAACCAGCCGCTCAGTCACATTTGAAGATTTCATCTACTTCTGAAATATTACAGGACAAATCTGTAAATATGGAGTCTGTCCTAAAAACATCTGGACCAAACTAAAGACACATGGACAGATATATATATATATATATATATATATATATATATATATATATATATATATGTTGTTAAAGGTCCTACATGTTCATACAAAGAGTGAACAGCTAAACATCAGCTGTGGTTACTGGACTTCAGCAGAGGTTCTGCTCTGTAGAAAGACCTCATGGTTACTAAATGTAATGATGGTTCTCTGAAATAAGATTCAGTGATTTGCAGGCTTCAGTCTGACTGATCTCAGAGCTGTGACAAAGATGAACTGATCAGTAGTTTAGTGTTGAAATGAGAGAACAAACACTTTGAGATCAGATTTGATGGTAGGACAGTTTGATGAATGAGGACCACTGTCTCTATACATCCTGTGATGCTGTCAGCTGGAATCCAGCTTTATTTCCTGGAGACATGAACACAACACATCAACTCAAACACATGATCACAACAAGCTTCTGGCTGATCTGATTGGCTGCCTGTTCTCTCTCTCTCTGTGTCTTTCTGTCCAATCCTGAAGCCTGTCACCATTCTCCTCTCACAGCTTCACTGAGGAAAGCGGCCGCTGAGAAGGTTGGAGGTTTACAGGAAATACTGGATCTCTGCTTTGATACTAACTGTGTTTAGTACAATACTGCTGAAACCAGCATGGACTGACTCCAACCCTCTACTGACCTCAGAGTCTCCAGTCTGCAGTGTGGACTCTCCACAAGATCAGACAGCAGCTTCACTCCTGAATCCTGCAGCTTGTTGTTACTCAGGTCCAGATCTCTCAGATGGGAGGGGTTGGACTTCAGAGCTGAGGCCAGAGAAGCACAGCTGATCTCTGACAAACTGCAGCCCCACAATCTGAATGAAGAATAAATGGAGATAAAAATACATTTCTAATCTAATCAGATGAGTTCAGGTTTTAAATGTGGAGCTCAACATTAATATGTCCTAATCAATGAGCTTTTCCCTAAAATGAGAAGAGGGACTTATCATCATAATGTCAGCTTTCTACAGACATCATCCAAATATCAGCACAACATTCATACACCTATTCATGTCAACACAGATCTATGACATGCTGCTGATCTCAGGTCAGTGTGGAACTAGAGGAGAAACATGGAGTTATGTAACTGAAGTTCAGGAACAGGACCACAACTCTCTCTTACTAATTTGACCATCTGCTCCTCATTCAATTCCTCCTATCCAACCACCCGTGCTTCACTCATTTCATCCACCTGTGCCTCTCTAATCCAATCACATGCACATACGTATATGAATCTGTCTGACCCCTTTCTCTCCCGTTTCTCAGTCCCCCCCCCTCCCAAACCCCTGTTTTCTCACCTCTTTTAATGGGCAGCACGGTGGCCCAGTGCACAGCACTGCTACCTCAGAGCAAGAACATCCTGGGTTCAGACCTTTGTGTGGAGTTTGCATGTTCTCCCCGTGTTTGCGTGGGTTTCCCCTGGGTGCTCTGGTTTCATCCCACCATCAAAGACAGCCATGCTAAGATCCATAAATCTGCCAAAGTAATTATGTTTGTCCATTTTCTACAACAGGAACCACAGGGGGGTTTGATTGAGACGAGTGTCACAATCCTGTCCTGAGTGCTGTGTTTTTGGGTTTTGATTCTGAGGGTTTGGTTTTGTATCTGCATGTTAGACCAGTCATCTGTTCCATTTAGTTCTGAGTTTATTCATTTTTCTGTTAGGTATCTGTTATATAGTCTGTGGCCTTGTATCCAGTCTTCGTGGTTTGTGTTGTTCTGTTATCTTGTCTCCCTTAGCCACCTTGTCTTATTACTTAGAATCCCTTTTGCTGTGCTGTCAGTTTAGACTTAGTTTTAGTTTGCTTGCTACCTTTAGTGTGCGTCCTCTACCTGATGTTATTATCTGTCAGCTGGTGTTTAGGTATTTTCCTGATTTCAGTTCTGTTCCAGTCTCATGTATTAGTTTCTGTACCATCATGCTTGAGTTCTTTCTGTTTGTCTATTTATGTTCTCTGCCAGTTTCATTAATTAATCTGATTTTGACCATTCTGCTCTAGTCTCTGTGTAGCCTTTATTATTGATCCACATCTTTAAGTTACTTAGTATCTGTCTTGTATCTTAGTTCCTAGTTCGGTGTCTTAGTTCTTAGTCCTGTACCTTTAGTTCATGTCTTATGTGTTTACGCCTGGTCTGTGTTGTTTTGCCCATGTCTGCTCTGAGTTCTGTTTAACCTTAGCTTCTGTCTGTGTTCCTTGTTGGTGTCAGTTTATTGGTGATCTGTCTGCTTGTATTAGTTTATTTATATTACTCTGATGTTTAGTGTTGAGTAACTTGTGTTTTTCTTTTCCCCCCTCAGTAATCTGCCTGCGAGTCTCTCTGTTTCCCCCTGCTCTCTCTGCCTGCCTGTGTCTCGTTGGCCTCATGTCCCTCACCTGTGTGTCTCCTCCCAGCTCGTTAACCCTGTGTATATATCCTTCCTTGTTTCCCCTCAGTGTTTGTCCGGTCATTGAAGTGTGTAAACGCTCTGTCTCATGTTGTATTGTTTTGCCTGCCCTGCTTGTCATGTCACCCTGTTTCTGTGGATTTTGGGTTTCTGTTGAATCACCTGTTTTATTTGGACTCTGTTATTTTGGATTATGGATTCAGACACTCAGTTGTAAGTGTGCTCGCTTTTGTTTGTTGGAATTAAACCTTCTTTGAACTGCACCCGCTTGCTCCGTGTCCTGCGTTTGTGTCCTCCAACTTTCTCAACCCCTCACAACCCTGACAACGAGCCCCCATCCTGAGGCTCAACCCCCGGGTTCCTAGCCACTCCGGCCCCCAAATCCTTAACCTTGTCCATTTTTGATTCCTTCACCTCTCTCCTCTCAATCCCTCCATCATAAACACTCCTCATTATCCTAATAAACTACCTTTTCATACCTCACATTGGCGTGGTCTTTGTTAGTGAAGGCTCCTTTAAACAGCTGCATTTGTGTGTGTGTGTGTGTGTGTGTGTGTGTGTGTGTGTGTGTGTGTGTGTGTGTGTGTGTGTGTGTGTGTGTTCTGAAGGATCAATATCAATGATCAGACATTATTCGTGAAAACACATTGAAATCAACAGACAAAGAAATATTTCTACTTCAGCAGAAAACTCGATCAGTTTAAAACAAATATTAGTTCAGATGATCTTCTGTATACAGATGTGACTATTTACCAAAATTTTGAAACTTTCATTTACTTTAACTACTAACAGCGGACATTTTCTTTAAGAAACAAGTCTTTGTGACTGCAGACTAAATTTAGTACAAGAAACATGATCAACAAAAGGACATTTACAACTTTATGGATGGAAGTTATGTATGAATAGAAATTAGGTTCAATTATTAATTAAAGGATCTACAATACTAACAGAGTCAGTGAACTGACCTCAGAGTCTCCAGTCTGCAGTGTGGACTCTCCAGAAAACCACACAGCAGCTTCACTCCTGAATCCTGCAGCTGGTTGTTACTTAGGTCCAGCTCTCTCAGATGGGAGGGGTTGGACTTCAGAGCTGAGGCCAGAGAAGCACAGCTGATCTCTGACAAACTGCAGCACTCCAATCTGAATAAAGAATAAATGATGTAACTTTAGAAGACAATGTTCCAGCTTGAAATCATTCAGTGTTTAATAATCTGTTCAGAGCTGAAGAAGGTTTAGAAGGTAGAAGTTTAGAAAATGGAAACTCCAAACACCTGAACCCAACAGGATGCAGGTTCAAACTGTAAAATGCAGAAAGGTAAAAAGAGCTCTCATTAATATTAATGACAACGTGCTGCTACTTCAATAAAGACGTAGTGACTTCACCTCTTAAACTCTGCAGCTCCACCAGTGGCTCCATCTATACAAACTCATGTTGTGCAGCCAAACACAAAGAAAAACCCACAGAAACTGATTTAAGATTCCACTCAAGATCCCAAAGTTTCCAAAGATGCCAAATATGTCAGCATGAACTGTGGGGGAATGTGAACAAAAGACATCTACAATATTTCTTTTAGCAATAGTGGAGTCATAAAATCAAAGCTTCTTCACTTTAAACTATTTAGTCAGCATGAGCATTATATAGCTTCATAACAATGTTGGAAAAACAAATACTGAATATATTTGTTATTGTCTGATAGCTGAAATAGAGATTATTTATTTATTGTATTTATTATTATCATTTATTTTAAACATGGAGAACAGAAGCTAAAAATCAGGAGTTTAAGAGCTTCAGAGTGAATTATCCAGTGGAGATGTTTCTTGCTATTTTAAGGTTTTAAATGTGGAGCTCAACATTGCTCTGCCACAGTCAATGGACTAAACCACTAAAGAAGAAAATAG
>NC_060162.1:795792-802282 GCF_021292245.1 Micropterus dolomieu
CCTAGGAGGAGTTCGTTAAAGTACGAAGTGTGTAAATCATCCAAAAATGGCCATAAAATTCAAAATGGCCGACTTCCTGTTGACTTTAGGCTATGGGTTCTTGAGGCTTTTTTGTGCGTCTTGATACGATACATGTCCCCAGAAAATTTCGTACATGTAGGTTGAACGTGAACGAGGGGCTAATCATTTCCAATTTTCAAGGTGGCGCTAGCGAGTCATTTTGCCACGCCCATGTGCGAAACTTGTAGAATACGAAATTTTTCACCGGTTCTGACATGTTTGCAAATTTTGGTGAGTTTTCGAGTATGTTTAGGCCATGTCATTTGGGCCTACTTTGCAGAAAAAAAAAAAAAAAAAAAAAAAATAATATAATCCGAGCAGATTCAATAGGGACCTCACACGGTCGTGCTCGGGCCCTAATTATGAAGCATAAAATCAAAAAAATACCTTCACACATGTGATCACACTCTAGTGAGCACCACATGTGCTGCTGTTTTCCAGTGTAATCGAGAATTGGGGGGGGGGGGGCCATAAAGCCTACCACCTCTGGTGAAGTTGAGATAAGGACTATGCATGACTATTAAAATGACAATATTAGGACTTCCGGTCCGCCTCCATTATGGCAGCAGCATAAAAACTGAGCTCCCTGACTTTTCAACGCCCTATTCACTGGTCAGGAGGCATTTGGCCTACAGGTCAAATACAAATTAAAAAGGGCGATGAGTATGCCGAGATTCAAATTAGGAAGAAAGTCTCAAAAACCCGAGTTAAGCGCCAGTGGAAGTCACAATTAGATACATTAGCATCAGAGCTAACAGATCCCGGGAAGATACCAGAATCAGTGAGCGCGAGCCGCAGCGGCCAGGGTGAAGAGGCACGTGCCACGCAAAGCATGGCAAGCCTGGAGACGATACTTTGTGAATTGCGAGATTTTCGTCGCGAAAACGCAGACATTCTAAACGAAATTCAGGAAGACATCAGGGTGGCAAATAACAAGATCGATAATGCCAAGAGGCGGATAATGGAAGCAGAGGAGCGTTTGCAGTACATTGAGGAGGCTACACTTGAACTCCTGGGGCTACAGAAACGGCTTGAAAACAGACTGGTGGATCAGGAGGGACACTCGAGGAGAGAAAACATCAGGATTCACGGGGTGAAGGAGGGAGTGGAGGACAATGCTGGGTCAATGATGGATTTTATTGATAATCTCCTGAGAGAAAAGCTGGAGATGCCACAATAATTTCACATCCAGATCCAGAGAGCCCACCAGGCGCTAGTACCATGCCCCCCTCCCGATTCCCCACCGAGATCCATAGTGGTAAGATTCATGACTTTCAGAAACAAAGAAGAGATAATAAAGATAGCATGGCAGAAAAGAGACTTTGTGCACGATCGGAATAAGGTGTTTTTGGATCATGGCTACGCACCGGAGATATTGAGAAAGCAGAATGAGTGTACGGAGGCAAAGAAAGTTTTGAGGGAGAAGAAAATACACTTCCAAACACTGTTCCCGGCAAAATTACGGGTGTTCTACGAGGGAGAAATCTGCGTGTACAATACGGCTGAAGAGGCAACCAAGGACATGGCAAGGAGAGGGCTACAGGTGACAATGGTGAAAACTACAGAGAGTGGACCAGAAAGGATCAAGCACTTAACTTGGCAGGCCAGCAGGGCAAAAAAACATTAGGGAGGAACTAAAACCACATCAGATGGACTTTGGATTGAAAGACAGGAGTTAGTTTCTGTAAAAAAAAATACCTGTTTCTTATATTGCCTTAAGCAAAATTGGATTATTAAAAAAAAAAAAAAAAGGTGACTTCCTCTATGTGATCTATCATATATATATATATATATATATATAGTTGTAGAGGTTTATGTTTTTTTAATAGCTCCTTAGTTTCTATTTTTATAAGATTGTTTTCTGAGCTGTTGGACACATGGACAATGCTGACTACAGCATAGAGGGCCCACTTCCCCTAGGAGGAAGGGCCTATCCCTCAGAGCGGACTAGATATCAGGACTCAGCTAGGGTCAAAATACAGACCCCAAACAAGGAAGTTTTCTGGTTAATCACTAGTTCATCAGTGATTGTTGTTGTGTTTGGATATTTAATGTTTAGGGTAGTTTGCCAGTTTTGTAGCAAAAGGGGTAAACATAGGAGGGACAAGGTGGAAGATCAGTTAATATGGCAACCCAGAAAAAATTTAAAATATTGAAAATAGCATCATATAATGTGAATGGGATACTCAACCCAATTAAAAGACCCAAGATACTAGGTAAAATGAAGAAAGAAGAGGTGGGAGATCCACCTGTCAGACAGGGAGCATGAAAAGCTTAAAAGAAACGGATTTAATCAAGTATTTTCCTCATCTTATAGGACAGATCATAGGAGGAGTGGCCATTGCAATATCAGGCCACCAGAGTCAGACTGGACATTTTACAGACAAATGTTTGACTTGATGATATCAGAGGGGGAAGGTATCCTGATTTGACACGGAGACCTAAATCTTCGACTAAATTATTGCTAGGTAACTGATGACCATAACTCAACTCTGACGGAAATATTGACTGAAGAAATCAACTCAGCAATATCAAAGCTGAAGACCAACAAGTCTCCAGGCCCTGAGTTCTAAAGTGCTTCGGGAACCATTAATACCCCTGCTAAAAAATGCATTTAACTGGGGGACAAAAATAGGAGAAATCCCAAACTCTTGTAGGTGAGCCTTCATTTAAGTTCTTGCAAAAGAAGGAAAGGACATATTGGAATCTTCAAATTATAGACCAGTGAGTGTTCTTAACCAAGACTGCAGACTATTCACTGCCATCCTAGCCAGACGTTTAGAAACAATTCTGCCAGATATAATTCATCAAGACCAGATGGGGATTTATAAAACATAGACACAGGACAATATTCGGTGCACATTACATGTAATGAAAAACATTATCAAATAAAAAGGTTAGAAGCAATACTAGTGGGATTGGATGCAGAAAAGGCATTTGACTCCGTCAGGTGGGATTTCCTGTATATGGTGCCGAAACGATTTGGTCTTCATGAAATATTTGTCAAAACCATTCAATCTCTTTATATTAAACCCACAACAAGGATCAAAATCAATGTAAATCTGTCAAACCCTTTCATATTAGAACATGGATAGCGTCAAGGCTGCTCAATTAGCCCTCTCCTCTGCGATTTATTTGGAACCCCTGAGCCAATGGATAAAACAAAATAAAGATATACAAAGGTATAGACAGAGGGGGGTGAACAGAAAATAGCATTATTCGCTGATGATGTAATAATATACCTGACACAACCCACTGAGTCTCTTCCAGTCTGTCCTGCGCGACAGTAAGCATGGCCGGTATGCGTACAGTAAAAGCACCTTATGACTGAAATATGTGCATTTTCTTGTAATTTGACCATTTGATAAACAAAATATATCCACAACCTGGAGGAATAAAGGTATAAAAGTAAAGTATAATGTTAGTAAAATAATATACAGTATTTACAGGTTACACTTGATTTGGATAATTTGTTTTACAAATAAAACCTCTCTCTGATATTAGCCTACAACACTGTGGTTAAGGTTTGATTAGTGCTAATGTTAGTGTATTCATTATAATTTCAGATCACAGTAGGCTATAGGCTACTATAGCTTACTATTAGTAGCCTAATATTAATTCCAGTTGGACAAAACAGTAGTTTCATTTTTGTGGGTTGTTTTCAGTGGTTTAATTATTGTGCAAGACAAATGCTCTACTTGGTGGTCAGATTCTCATTTGTTTATGCAAAGTAGCCTACTAACTCGCCAGTAATAAAAAATGTGCATACAGAACAACGAGTTCTGCATTTCTAAAGTTTGCTGTAGTGCCTCAACCTTTTTTTAATGTCCCGCCTACTCCAGGCTGTGATTGGTTGGTTCGCGAAAAACGACTTTAACGAGCAGCTATGCACACGGCTGCACATAGTGCCCAGAAAACCTGATCTGGAGAGGGCATAGAGGGGAGCGTAAAATGTAAAAGTGACAGTAACTGTGAATACCGGCACAAACGGCTTTTATATTGTGAGAAATAACCGGAAGTCATCTCTCCCAGTAGCACGAGCTCAGCTTCGTAGCGGAGTGTTCATGCGCAGTCAAACCAGCGCAGCAGCTATTAATCCAGCACTGCTGCATGGGTAAAAAAAACAAAACAAACAGCGCTGTGGATGAGAGGTGAGGTGACTGCTGGAAGTCAAGACGTCATGGTTAAGTTTATGTTCTGCTTGCTCAACAGTTGTTTGATAAATGGCTATTAAAACAAATTCAGAGAATATTTCTCACATTAAGCTTTAAAAACACTATCAGTGAACATTACTAAAGTAGCTTTGGAATTTACCAGTTTACAGACCAGTCCATTCAAATCCTACCAGAGAGAGAGAGACACAGAGAGAGAGCTTCCTTACTGTTTCTAAATCAAACTCATTTCTAATGTAGCAAAACACATGAAGAGACATTCATTGTTGGAACTAAACTATGTAAAGTGGCACCTTTTATTTAATGAGGATGGAGAGGGGGATGTCCTGTTCACTCTTCAAGAGAGAGGATGGCCTCCCCTCACATCCTCTCAAATCAAACAATAATTATAGTAGGACTGTCCCCGACTAAGGATTTACATAGTTGAATCACAATCGTCAAGTCCTGCCTATAATGCGAGTCGGGGGGGGGGGCTTTAATCTTGAGAAGCTGCAGTCTCTATTCATTCAACTTACACTGTAAATTTCCAGCTGAGGCTTTTTGAAGACCCTTTTCTCTGTCTTTCTCGCCTACCATTCACCGGAGTTTTGCTGCATTCCTCGCTGCCGACAACTACACGCATCTCGCGGTTCCTCACGGGTCTATTGCAAGTTGCGGCTATTTGAAAATGATATTTTCTTTGTGTGGTTCAGCAACGGTGATAAATTATCCGAAAGTCCCGCGAGGTGCGGACAACTCGGCTGCTCTGCTCCGTCTCTTCAGCAGGTGTTCGTCCACTGCCACTACACGCATACACGCTACTACACATGCGCACTGACGACCCAGGGTTAGGGTTACAATTTTTGATTTATTCACACACTTGTATAAACTGTGAAAATGAACAGAACAGTCCTTCATAGGTAATAGCTTAGAAATAAATAATAAAGAATAATCATCTCTTAATCCTCAAGTTTTCCTGCTGGGTTTGTATCAAACCTCCATCACCCAAAGAAAGATAGAAGATGATAGAAGATACTTGTGTCACTAACTTGATGGACAGAAACACAGAAATGATGTTTGTAGACAATGGGAGTTTAACACATGTAGAATTATTTCAATAAGCAGCTTTAATACTATTTTATGAAACTTTTATAGTGTGTGTGTGTGTGTGTGTGTGTGTGTGTGTGTGTGTGTGTGTGTGTGTGTATCTTTACTGTAAAACTGATGCTTCAGCTTTACGTTGCTTTACAGTGCTGATAATCACATCTGGACTTACCGAGCCTTTCTGCAGTTCCTCACAGCTGGAATTAGTCTCAGTCGTCCCTCCTCTGATGTGTTGTACTTCTGCAGGTCCAACTCATCCAGAACCTCCTCTGACATCTGCAGCATGTAGGCCAGAGCTGAGCAGTGGATCGCAGAGAGTTTCTTCTTTGATCTGTTCTTTGACTTCAGGAACTCTTGGATCTCCTGATGTACTGAGTGGTCGTTCATCTCCGTCAGACAGTGGAAGATGTTGATGCTTCTGTCAGGAGAGATATTTGTCCTCTTCCCTTTCAGATTCTTGATGGCTCTCTGGATGATTTCTGGACTGTTGTCTGTCTGACCCAGCAGGCCTCCTAAGAGTCTCTGGTTGGACTCCAGAGAGAGGCCATGAAGGAAGCGAACAAACAGGTCCAGGTGGCCATTTTTACTCCTCAGGGATTTCTTCATGGCTTCCATCAATAAGACATCCAGGGTTGAATCAACATGTTTTTTCCCCAGGAAGGCCTTCAGTACCTCTGTGTTCCTGCTGGTGTGACAGTGGAACATGTAGACTGCAGCCAGAAACTCCTGAACGCTCAGATGAACAAAGCAGTAGACTGTTTTCTGGAAGATCACACTCTCTCTTTTGAAGATCTCTGTACAAACTCCTGAGTACACCGAGGCCTCTGTGACATCAAGACCACACTGCTCCAGGTCTTCTTGGTAGAACATGATGTTTCCTTTCTCCAGCTGTTCAAACGCCAGCCTCCCCAGCTTCAGAAGAACCTTCCTGTCAGCCTCCGTCAGCTCCTGTGGACTCGTCTCATGTCCCTCATCGTACTTGTGCTTCTTCCTCTTTATCTGAACCAGCAGGAAGTGTGAGTACATGTCAGTCAGGGTCTTGGGCAGCTCTCCTCTCTGCTCTGTAGTCAACATGTGCTCCAGAACTGTAGCAGTGATCCAGCAGAAGACTGGGATTAGACACATGATGTGGAGGCTCCTGGAGGTCTTGATGTGTGAGATGATTCTGCTGGACA
>NC_060162.1:802382-804070 GCF_021292245.1 Micropterus dolomieu
ATGATATTCATGATAATATTAAAAACCAAATGTTCCTGTAATTAAACAGAAAGTCCTGTTTTCAGACATGACGACATCAGCAGACAGATGAACAGTCTTACTTTGTACAGAGCTGCTCTGACTGGCTGTCTGCAGTCCAGCTCTGGTTCTGGATCTTTTTCCACACTGGGGACAGGAGGAGTCTCCTGATGAAGCAGACTGGTCCCAGTATGAGGTGATGCACTGTCTGCAGAACCAGTGTCCACAGCTGGTAGAGACTGGATCCTTCAGGACGTCCTGACACAAAGCACAGCAGGACGGCTGCTCCTCCACAGGAACAGGACTCCTCTTCCTCTTTCTGTGAAGATATTTCTTTAGAACTAAAATGATTTGTTGCTTGTTGTTGAAAAATCTCCAGATGTGTCCGACACTGTGTAGAAGCTCAGATGGTCACAGAGAACAGTAAAAGTGTTGTTACTTTTCTGTTTTCAGTCAGTAATGAAGATGATTGTTCCTTTTATTTCAGCTCTCCTGCTTTCAGAAACACTAATTAACTGCTTTTCCTGTCTGACTGTCTGATTAAACATTTAGTGATCTGCCTGCAGTTTGTTATTAACACAAACTCAACACTTCCTGCAGCTCCTTCACAGTAAAAGCCTCCATTAAAGAGAGCTGATTGTGTCCTTCACTGTTTTACAGTCACTCTGGGCAGCTTAGCTTGAGTTAGTTTGTTTTGAACTGAGGTTAGAAGTGGTCTAAATAATTGTGGTAGACCAGCAGTCTCAGACCAGTGTTTCCCACAGGATTGTAAGAGACTATGGTGGGTGGGCCTTGGACTCTCTCATCAGGGGGTCCGGGGGCTTGCCCCCCCAGAAGAAAATTTTGTACATTTTAACGTTAAATGCGTTAATTTGGTGCAAAATTAAGAGGCTACCTATGAAGAACTTTGTATGCTTGTAAACAATGTTGTGCTGTAATAAAGTATTTAATCATAAACCTAATATAATCATAGAGCTATAAATGGTGATGACAAAGCAACAAAAGTATTTAATGTTTTTCCAAATCAAAGAATACAAGAATGAATAAGTAATTTCCCTGAAATTTTATTGTTTTTTTTTTTTTTTTTACTTTTATTGGACACGTAATATATTTTATACTTTCTGTGCTGCACTAATAGTTCTGCATCAGGAATATAAATCTTTCAGCACAACATTTTGTCTTCATCCTCAATGCATCATCTTCCATCAGGTGAGTTTACAGTAAAAACAGTCTCTTACTTTGTGTCTGAGGGTCCAGGTTCAGGACTGAAGGATGGAGGATCAAGATCTTTGGACCGGTCACTCTTCATAGACAGACAGCTGGATACTGCAGACTCTGCACTCCGTCTCTTGGACTGAACTCTGCAAACACCAAGATGTTTTTATTCATATCACCTAGGGTGTGACGAGACACTTAGCTCACGAGAAGAGACAAAATTTTAATAATATTTTTAAGAAATCTACATGAACATTTGGAGCCTTAATTTCCTGTGAAACTTTCTGCCCCAGTTTATGGTGGAAATGTTTTATATAAAGGGAAACAAAATCCAGGCGGCAGGGGACGGTTCAAAATCTAACCCTCTAACAGAATCTAAGTCAGTGCAGCTCTCAGTCATTCTGTGCTGCTTTCAGATCTGTTTCTCCTGTAGATCAACTCTTTAAATTTAACAT
>NC_060162.1:804170-806815 GCF_021292245.1 Micropterus dolomieu
TGTTTCAGCAGCTTTTCTGCTCAGGTTCAAAACCTTCTGCACATTCAGAATCTCTCCCACAGATCTGTGTTCTCTGACAGGTCCAGAATAAAATTTTACGAGACATTTAATGACAATTCATTATATTTTTTAAAAAGTTTTCCTGCCCTATACTCATGATTGCTCTGCTGATATGATAGTATCTCCTTCAAACTTCTGACAGACAGAAACCCGTTTTGGACTGTACAGGATGAGACAACGGAGGAGGAAAGACAGATGTTTGAAACAGTATCTGCACTAATAGTTCTGCATCAGGAATATAAATCTTTCAGCACAACATTTTGTCTTCATCCTCAATGCATCATCTTCCATCAGGTTAGTTTACAGTAAAAACTGTCTCTTACTTTGTGTCTGAGGGTCCAGGTTCAGGACTGAAGGATGGAGGATCAAGATCTTTGGACCGGTCACTCTTCATAGACAGACAGCTGGATACTGCAGACTCTGCACTCCGTCTCTTGGACTGAACTCTGCAAACACCAAGATGTTTTTATTCATATCACCTAGGGTGTGACGAGACACTTAGCTCACAAGAAGAGACAAAATTTTAATAATATTTTTAAGAAATCTACATGAACATTTGGAGCCTTAATTTCCTGTGAAACTTTCTGCCCCAGTTTATGGTGGAAATGTTTTATATAAAGGGAAACAAAATCCAGGCGGCAGGGGACGGTTCAAAATCTAACCCTCTAACAGAATCTAAGTCAGTGCAGCTCTCAGTCATTCTGTGCTGCTTTCAGATCTGTTTCTCCTGTAGATCAACTCTTTAAATTTAACATCATCTCTGCTTAGTCATGATTTAATCTTCCTTTCTCTTTGTGTCTTTGTTCGGGGAAGTAACTTCTTTAAATGTGCATGTGGCTCCTTTTCACCTCAATGAGAAATCAATTCATTTTAATTCAGTTTGAAACTCCTGGACTTTAATAGCTCCTCTGTTTCAGCAGCTTTTCTGCTCAGGTTCAAAACCTTCTGCACATTCAGAATCTCTCCCACAGATCTGTGTTCTCTGACAGGTCCAGAATAAAATTTTAAACGCATTTAATGACAATTCATTATATTTTTTTAAAAGTTTTCCTGCCCTATACTCATGATTGCTCTGCTGATATGATAGTATCCCCTTCAAACTTCTGACAGACAGAAACCCGTTTTGGACTGTACAGGATGAGACAACGGAGGAGGAAAGACAGATGTTTGAAACAGTATCTGCACTAATAGTTCTGCATCAGGAATATAAATCTTTCAGCACAACATTTTGTCTTCATCCTCAATGCATCATCTTCCATCAGGTTAGTTTACAGTAAAAACTGTCTCTTACTTTGTGTCCGAGGGTCCAGGTTCAGGACTGAAGGATGGAGGATCAAGACCTTTGGACCGGTCACTCTTCATAGACAGACAGCTGGATGCTGCAGACTCTGCTCTGTCCTCCTCTTCCTCCACACAAACACTCATCTTCTGGACTTCAGTCAGTCTGAGAGGTGAAACAGTGACACTGACTGTGAGCTCAGAACACAAGAACCAGGAAACAAGTCTGATGCAACACGACACTATGATCTCCATCCACACCAGCGTTTTAGCTGCGTATCAGAATTGATCTCGTCTATTAAAACAACTGAAAATACACATCACGTGGTCTTCACGTACACTGGGCACGCGTGTGCCGGTGTAAAGAGGAAGCAGAGTGTCCACAGGGGCAGAAGATTCTGCGAAATATGAAAGTAGGCTACTACTACTACAGACGAACGAAGAATAGCAACGGGGTAGCACCATGTAATGATGCTCATGTCATTTATCCATCCAGCCAGCTGCGGGGGAAGCCTGCTGTGACCCGCGGGAGGAGCTGGCGAGGCCGGCCGGCCGCTCACAGAGCCCTCTGCTCCCGCTGCAGCAACAACGGCAGAGGAAAACACAGCTGGAAGGTTTTCACACCGCTTATCTGTCTTTGCATTCTGAGGAAGGTTCAAACGTTTTAACTTAAATCAAGAGACTGTGTGGCGTCGCTAAGACAACCAGCTACATCTCTGGGTACTATCTGCAACGGAAAACGGAGCACGGCCAAGTCGGATAATTGGCTTCAGGGGGCTGTCAGGAATAAAATAGCTAGCCCCCAGCTAGCCGCCAGCTAGCCGTATCAAAAAAAATTAAAGCTGCAAGCAGCGTTGGGCGGGCCCTCGCACTTGTAGCGCGTCCGCGCGTGAGCCGGCCGAGTCGCACATTCTGGAGCTCTGCCGGTGCGGCTGTGAATTTCCTACGCGGTTCCGACGCCGCATGAAGGTGCTATATGTCACTTCCTGTGTCCCCTATGTGGAGCTACATAGCACTTGCCGCTATGAATATAAATCAGTATTGACGTGTAGATGTCTGCGGGGTGGGAGAGTTATCAAGCACGTAAAGTTTGTTTCAGATGTGAACATGTACACTGAACAATAATGTACCCAAACAATAAAATAAATTCCTTTTATATTTCCCTGCCTTGTTGTTTATGTGTACATACAGAGGAAGAATGTGAGAACAGCACACATTTCATCGTTACTGTGTGTTAGAGCATGGGAGAACAGTGGATACTTTTAATACAGCCCACACCCCTAATACTGTGTAACTATAACAAGTAG
>NC_060162.1:806915-807804 GCF_021292245.1 Micropterus dolomieu
TGCGAAACTTGTAGAATACGAAATTTTTCACCGGTTCTGACATGTTTGCAAATTTTGGTGACTTTTCGAGTATGTTTAGGCCATGTCATTTGGGCCTACTTTGCAGAAAAAAAAAAAAAAAAAAAAAAAAAAAAAAAAAAAAAAAAAAAATAATCCGAGCAGATTCAATAGGGACCTCACACGGTCGTGCTCGGGCCCTAAAAATATATAATCCGAGCAAATTCAATAGGGACCTCACACGGTCGTGCTCGGGCCCTAATAATCCGAGCAGATTCAATAGGGACCTCGCACGGTCGTGCTCGGGCCCTAAAAATATATAATCCGAGCAAATTCAATAGGGACCTCACACGGTCGTGCTCGGGCCCTAATAATCCGAGCAGATTCAATAGGGACCTCGCACGGTCGTGCTCGGGCCCTAAAAAAAAAAAAAAAAAATATAATCCGAGCAAATTCAATAGGGACCTCACACGGTCGTGCTCGGGCCCTAACAAGGGTCCTAGAAATGCAGTTCCAGTCCTGGGATTGCGGTCCTGGTACTGCAGCTACATACTACTCCAGCAACCAGTGGTCCGTGTGCTCCGGACCAGACCACGGAATTGGCTACAAACCCTCTCCAGAAGACTTTCAGAGTCCACCTAATGTTTATGTATTTATGCAAAACTGAATTTGGAGATATGGCAAAAGAATGTTTTATTATCTTTAGCCTTTTTAGGGCCCGAGCACGACCGTGTGAGGTCCCTATTGAATTTGCTCGGATTATTAGGGCCCGAGCACGACCGTGTGAGGTCCCTATTGAATCTGCTCGGATTATATTTAGGGCCCGAGCACGACCGTGTGAGGTCCCTATTGAATCTGCTCGGATTATATATTTTTTTTTTTTTTTTTTTTT
>NC_060162.1:807904-816213 GCF_021292245.1 Micropterus dolomieu
CATGCTCTAACACACAGTAACGATGAAATGTGTGCTGTTCTCACATTCTTCCTCTGTATGTACACATAAACAACAAGGCAGGGAAATATAAAAGGATTTTATTTTATTGTTTGGGTACATTATTGTTCAGTGTACATGCTCACATCTGAAACAAACTTTACGTGCTTGATAACTCTCCCACCCCGCAGACATCTACACACCAATACCGATTTATATTCATAGCGGCAAGTGCTATGTAGCTCCACATAGGGGACACAGGAAGTGACATATAACACCTTCATGCGGCGTCGGAACCGCGTAGGAAATTCACAGCCGCACCGGCAGAGCTCCAGAATATGCAACTCGGCCGGCTCACGCGCGGACGCGCTTACAAGTGCGAGGGCCCGCCCAACGCTGCTTGCAGCTTTAATTAACACTTATTCCTTAAACCCTGCTAAGTAAACGCTTCGCCTTATATTCATTTTGTTAGTTACAAGTTTTTTTGCTTTGAACGACCGTCCCCCAACACTGCTGGTACTCAGACGAGACTGGCCAGCTGAATGGCTTTTACTGTAGGTTTGAAAAGCCCACAGTCACACCTCTCATACCTCTTCCCCACTTCAACACCATCTTCAAACAACCACCTTCCCCCTCTGACACGCTGCCACCCTCCTCCTCTGACCCCTCATCTGCACTCATGAGCCACCTCTTCCAGAGGCAGAAGATCAGGAAGGCTCCTGGACCTGAGGGTGTCTCACCATCCTGCCTGAAAATCTGTGCAGACCAGCTGGCCCCCATCTCAGATCTTCAACAGATCACTGGAGCTGTGTGAAGTTCCCTCCTGCTTCAAACGCTCCACAGTCATCCCGGTCCCCAAAAAACCCTCCATCTCTGGACTAAATAACTATCTGACATCTGTAGTCATGAAGTCCTTTAAAAGACTGGTGCTGGCCCACCTGAAGGACATTACAGGCCCCCTGCTGAGGCATTAGGTCTGCATCACATCCTGCAACACCTCGACTTTAGCCTTGAGAGCCTTGGACTCTGTGGAAACTTTTAGAAAACACCTGTTTAGACAAGCATTTTTTATTATTTTATTCTATTTTTTACTGTGAAGCACTTTGTGACCCCTCGTCTGTGAAAGGTGCTATAAATAAAGTTTACTTACTCACCACAACCATCACCGAGTGTGTGCCTGCACCCAAGTTATTGATTATATGCATGTCGACCTGTTAACCCTACAGCTGTGCACGCTGACCTCACGGCCGACGTGCTGGCAGGCAGGGTTAACCTCCTGTGTTGCTGTGCGTTACCACCACTCCACTAGATGGCGCTGTCGTAAAAGTACTACAGTCTTAGTACTGCGGTCCCAGGATTGAGTACTGAAACAGCACTATTTGTCTTTTGTGTATATTTGTGTTGTCGACACTGTGTCTGACTTTATTATTATGTTATATTATTATGAGTAAGCACATCATGAACAAAGTACAAACTACTTACCTGGAGAATCAAGCTGATGCGTTTTCAAACTTTATCTCTTCTGACTGAGACGTTTTGACAGATAATATAAATGCTGGATTAACTCACCTGCCTTTCGCTTTTAAGCTCCTGCTTCTTCTTCCTCTTCTTGTGTTCCGCTCTGCCGGCACCGGAAGTAGACGCGCTCTGTCCCGGATCTTCCTCTTCCCTGCGCGGCCTCAGAGGTAAGAGAGCAGCGTCTCGCTACTGCAGCAGAATCTGTGTTAAATCTTATCTAAATCTGCACCATCCTCGCGTTTAACCCGCTCTGTTGTGTAAATCATAGTTAAACACGTCTGCTGGTGTTAGATGTTTGTGTTTGGAGCCGTAACTTCTGATTTAATTCAGTATTTGTGAGGAAGCCGGTTTGTTGGCTAACTGTTCACAGCAGCAGGTTTCCGCCATGTTGGAGGCTTCTGGCCACCAAACTGCTTCTGATAACCGGTTTAAATCAGCTACAGCTTCGTTTCTCTCTCTTTAATCTGTGTTTTATAATCCTAACTCTCGTTTTTGGTTAATTGCTGCTGTGTTCGTGGCTGTTCGTTGCCGGAGCGTGAAGCTAACCTGAGCTAATGCTAACAGGGCTCGTGAGGATCCACAGTGGTTTAAACTAAAACCTGCTTCTCCCCCGACAGGTATCTGAAAATGGTCCGCTACTCTCTAGACCCCGAGAACCCGACTAAATGTGAGTAACCCGGAGGTTTTTGTGCTGTTAAAGCGTGAACAGGCCGCTGTGATGACTTCTTAGGACACCTTTGGATGAACACATGAAAACAAACCACATGAATCTGAGCTGCTGACAGGGTGAATAAAGAGGCTTCCTGCAGGAGTGTTTCCCGTTTGTTTAACTCTGTCTACCTGTTTGTTTCAGCATGCAAGTCCAGGGGCTCCAACCTGCGGGTCCACTTCAAGGTGAGAAGGATTATTTACTGAAAGAAACTGGTTTCAGGTTCAGAGACGAGCTGAGAGGTCAAAACTCTGGTAAACGTGTCGCTGCCACAGTTGAAGCGGTTATTGATTAAATTAAAAGAGCTGCAGGACGTCAGGTGAACTGGATGCAATAGGATTGATCCACTAGTGTTGTCATCTGTGTGCTTCATATCTACCGAGAAGTCTGTACAGCCTCTGCTAAAAGCTCATAAATCACACTAATAACGGTGTTTTTTTAAACAAAGGCGTGTTTGCTCATAAAACATGTCGATCCAGAAGATTTCTAAATGTAGGAAGAGGAACAAAATATTTCTGAACGCTCCTCAAGTTTAACTGAAGGCTTTTGAGATGAGCAGAGACGTTTAAAGTGCTGAATGTTGACGTGATGTACGCTGCACTACTGTCTGACGTTAACGCCGTCGCCACAAGCGTACAGCGTGATGACCCGACCGAGGGGCGCGTTCGCTCGCTGCTGCCGCTGGAAGAAGTTACTGTTGGTTTTAAACAGAACCATGCAAACCTCCTGATATTCTCTTTGGTTTGAATACAGATCTTCTTCCAGTGGCGGCAGCATGTCAGCGTGCTTTTATTTGAACTTTGAGGTCGGCGAAGAACTCGTTTATGTTAAACTCAGTGTTCAGCTGCTGATCGCTTGTTTTTAATCACCAGAACACCCGTGAGACGGCCCAGGCCATCAAGGGCATGCACATCCGCAAGGCCAACAAGTACCTGAGGGACGTCATGGTGAAGCACCAGTGTGTCCCGTTCCGTCGCTACAACGGCGGCGTGGGGAGGTGTGCCCAGGTGAGAGCGGGGTACCTGAACGCGGCGCAGGCTAAACGCTGCCGTGACGACCATCTTAGGACACCTTTGGATTAAAGATGAAACTAACCTTTTTAATCTGAGCAGCTTTGTGATGAACTCGCTGTGGTTCGCCTGGCGGGAGGAAACGGCTGTAAACCGCTGCTGTTGTTGTTTTTCAGGCCAAGCAGTTCGGCTGGACTCAGGGACGCTGGCCCAAGAAGAGCGCCGAGTTCCTCCTGCACATGCTCAAGAACGCAGAGAGCAACGCTGAGCTCAAGGTACGTCACAGACTCCTCCTCCAGATGGTAACGCCTCTCGCCGCCTGACAGGAGAACATTTCTGACCGCCTTTCTGCACGTTGAGTATCAGACGTGAACCAAATTAAAATGACCTTTAATCAGCTGATCTAGAAAACGAGCTTCATAAATGAATCTGCTGTCCCTCTGAGAAACACTTACCTCTAAAGTTTCCGTCAGACGGCTGTAACGTCCGTCTCGGAGGCTCCGCCCCGATCGTGTCGCTGCTGCAGATGGCGCCCGTCCGCCGCGCTCTCCGGTTGGCTGGTTCACGTGAAGTCGATCGCAGTGATGACAGTTTAGGACACCTTTGAATCACCTGAAAATAAAACACGATCTGAGCGATCTGATCTTCACTGTGAGGGCGCGGCGTGATGGACGCCGTAAAGATGCGGTACACGTGACGCTGACGGCGCGGCCGCAACTGACGATAGTTTTCATTATCGACTAATCTGCAGAGGACTGTCACGATTAATCTGTCGGTCTATAAAATGTCATTGTAAAAGCTGCCGGAGCCCAAAAGTGACGTTTTCAGTCAAAAACCAAAGACTCTTGATTTACTGTCAGAAACGTCGTCGCATGTAAGATGGAACCAGCAGATGTTTCACATTCCTGCTCTTAAAAATGACTGAAACGATTAATAATTATCAAAATAGTCTCAGCTCTAGTTGTTGTTCCACAGTCGGTGGAAACTACCTGCTGCTCCTGTTTGACTACAAATTTAGATTTTCACTGTTTTTAATTTGTACATAAAGTTTCAGAACGGGTCTTTGGAGGCGACAGTAAGCAGCACGATTGGTGCGCAACATATCCTATATCCACGGCCTGGAGGAGTAAAGGTCTAAATTAGTGTATTAATAAATATTCTAACAGTAAATAGTATATTTATATTTGGATAATCTGCCTTCAGATTGTTTCAGCTGATGTTTGTACATTCGTTATCATTTCAGATCATAATACAGGTTACAAACTTCAGCTGCAACGATTAGTTGTCAACTTTTAAATTAGTTTTGATAATTGATGATTCGCTTTAAGTCTTTAAAGGGAAAAACATCTAAATTCAGACTCCAGCTTATTAAATGTAAATATTTTGTAATGCACTTTACAGCTAAGGTGTAAAATGTTATTTCCGCCTGGCAGTAAACTGAAGATATATTTTGGGTTGTGGACAAAACAAGATGAATTGATGATGAAAATAATGTTCAGCTGCAGCTCTAATCGGTGAATAAATGATGTGAAAAAAGAAACATGGACTGTCTTTAGATCAGTTTCCCTGCTGATCTCAGTCCATCAGAGTCGGAGAACAGACTGAAGTCTCTCAGCTGTTTGTGTGAAGGCTCAGCGAGAGCTTTGGGAACCGGGTGTCTCTGACCCGTGTCCCGGTCCCATGTGGTTTCAGGGTCTGGACGTGGACTCCCTGGTCATCGAGCACATCCAGGTGAACAAGGCGCCCAAGATGAGGAGGCGCACGTACCGCGCCCACGGCCGCATCAACCCCTACATGAGCTCGCCCTGCCACATCGAGATGATCCTGACGGAGAAGGAGCAGATCGTCCCCAAACCAGAGGAGGAGGTGGCTCAGAAGAAAAAGGTAGGAGCGCCGGCTCGCCGCGCCGACGGCGTCTTCGTGTCGCTGCGGTGATGACTTCTTAGGACACCTTTGGATTCAGCATGAAAACACTCTGTTAAGTCTGAGCAGCGGCGCCTCAGACGCTAACGTCTCTCTGTGTCTCTGAGCGTCTCTAACTCTGAGTTTGTCCTGCAGGTCTCACAGAAGAAGCTGAAGAAGCAGAAGCTGATGGCCCGAGAGTAAAGACTAATAAAGTCCAGCTGTTGTTCACACTCACGCCTCGGCTTCATTTCTGCTGCTGCGAGTACTGTCAGATACACTCTGAATACTGCCTCTAATACTAGGACAGCCAGTGGGGGAAGGAGACGCTGTGGAGGAAGCAGTACTACCACGGTGTAGAAGTACACAGGCGTTATAATTAATGTGCAGCTACTTACGAGTACTTTGATATTCTCTTAGCTGACTTAATTATATTAAATGTTAATATGTTAGTTTATAACTTAAAACATCCAATAGTTTAACAAATACCTCAAAGCAAAATAACTTTTTACATTTAATCACTTTTCTAAATGCCTGATGAAAGTTTTCTGCTGTTAACAGTTTCCTAAAGAAGCATTTTGATTGGCAACATGAGAGCCAATCAGAAGCGTCAGAGCGGCACTGAACCAAACAGCTGTGGCTGCAAATAAAGACACACAGTGTGCAACATGAAAAACATGCAGAGCAACAAAGAAAATTCAACATGTTATCAAACATTTTTATTAATTGTCACTTAATTACACTTTTCCACATGAGTTAAATTTATTTTATAACTAAATAAGATGCAACTGGTTCCTCCCAGAAACACTGACATCTAAGTTTTTAATAAAAAGTGCAGGTCCAGATCGGAAAGGTACAAATACCTCGTGTAGTACTGTGTATTTGGAAAATACAGCTGCAGTACATATGGAGTAGTTTTACTTTGAGGAGCTGGAATTAAAAGACCTTTATTGTGTAGAAGAGTGGTTCTCAGAGTGGGGTCCCTGAGGAGGTTCTAGGGGCCCCAGCAGAAAGTGGAATAGTTTATTTTCATTATAATTAACAGTGAATGTTTCTCACTTTCTATAATAAAACTTCTAGAAGCGAAGATTCTGTCAGACTGAGACAAACCCTTATCAAAGGGGGCCCGCGGTCTGATTTGAGTCTGTTTAGGGGTCCTTGATGTGAAAAAGTTTGAGCTCTGTGTGTAAAAATGAGACGAGTGACGAATCTGTTGCAGGTAGAAATGTTCAGGTGTGGACAGGTTTTAGGCGGACCTGGTGGGGAACCGGGGCCCTGTGTGGATCTGGATCGAGGTGTTTCAGAGGGAAACGTGGAGCTCTCAAACTAAAACATTTAAACAATCAGTGCAGAATATTTTCAGCCAGAGGAAGTAAAAGTACCACAGGACAGAAATACTACACTACAGTCCTGCTTCACAGAGGTCCGCAGGATAATCAGAACCTGAATGAAGACCCTGAGGCTCCCTGGGGCCAGTAGACCCGACCCGACTATGAGATGTGAGCTCGTCCTGTGGAGGACTTCTAGAACTGATCCAGGACTCGTGCAGAGTTTAGATCTGCTCTGAATTTCAGCCCGCAGTTCAGAAGAGAAACAGATCAGCAGGTCGGTCCCTGTAGGATCAGGTCCCTGCAGACTCACCTGGGGTCTCAGGTAGGAAATGGTGTCACTTCACACATCCTGTACCACCCAGAGATATCTGCAGGTCAGACAGGTGAACTTACTTTGCACACTGAGTACTTTTAGTACCTGGTAATACTTTTATTTAGGTCAAAGATCTTAATACTTTCATAGTATTCTTGTATCAGCAGATGTTTATAATTAAACCTTTAAACAGCTGTGGATGGCAAGTACATTTACCTGTACTTAAGTATTCTACTTGTACTCCAACAGATCTCAGGGGGAAATACTTTATACTTCACTACATTTATACAATTTACAAATTGTGATTTTCACGCACAAAAAATGTGAAGAGTTTATAAAATTTGATGTTTTGTTATAAACAGTTTGTACAAGTACTGCTGAAACATTACTTTACTACTAATGTCTTGATCGTTATACTACAGCTGTAAAATCCTGCTTTTACATCAATGCATGAGTCCTAACAATAATCTCATGATATAATATTTAATAGTACAACAGTGATTACCTTTTAATAATATTACTACAATTTCCTGATTGTACTTATACATACTTAAGTAACATTTTCAGTGCAGTGTTTTTACTTGTGAGACAGTGTAGGAGTACTTTTACTTAAAGTTAAGTAAAGTTAAAGAGGTAAATGCAGTTCTGTAACTGAGCAGAGGGGGGCGCCTTCGTACCGCTGTCAGCTCAGCCAGGAGCCACAGGAACACTGATCACAGGAAATACATATATATGTATATATATGTGTATATATATATATATGTGTATATATATGTGTATATATATATATATACATATATATATGTATATATATGTATATATATACATATATACATATATATATGTATATATATGTATATATATATACATATATATACATATATATATGTATATATATGTGTATATATATATATATATATACACATATATATACATACATATATATACATATATATATATGTATATATATGTATATATATATACATATATATATATGTATATATATGTATGTATATATATGTATATATATATACATATATATACATATATATATGTATATATATGTGTATATATATATATATATACACTACCGTTCAAAAGTTTGGGGTCACATTGAAATGTCCTTATTTTTGAAGGAAAAGCACTGTACTTTTCAATGAAGATAACTTTAAACTAGTCTTAACTTTGAAGAAATACACTCTATACATTGCTAATGTGGTAAATGACTATTCTAGCTGCAAATGTCTGGTTTTTGGTGCAATATCTACATAGGTGTATAGAGGCCCATTTCCAGCAACTATCACTCCAGTGTTCTAATGGTACAATGTGTTTGCTCATTGGCTCAGAAGGCTAATTGATGATTAGAAAACCCTTGTGCAATCATGTTCACACATCTGAAAACAGTTTAGGTCGTTACAGAAGCTACAAAACTGACCTTCCTTTGAGCAGATTGAGTTTCTGGAGCATCACATTTGTGGGGTCAATTAAACGCTCAAAATGGCCAGAAAAACAGAACTTTCATCTGAAAC